>NC_073357.2:17547500-17847500 GCF_027580225.2 Misgurnus anguillicaudatus
AAATAATTAAATAATTAATTAAATAAAGAATTAAATGCTTACAGCACCTGGTATTCCCAGGCGGTCTCCCATCCAAGTACTAAACAGGCCCGACCCTGCTTGGCTTCCGAGATCAGACGAGAGCGGGCGTGCTCAGGGTGGTGTGGCCGTAAGCGAGCGCTGACTCGATTCGAGAGCCACTTCAAGACTAATGTGGCAACACCATGCCATCGGCAAACGCTTACAGAAAGGATGCATTTCTGGAAAAAAATTATATGAATAAATAATTAAATAATTAATTAAATAAAGAATTAAATGCTTACAGCACCTGGTATTCCCAGGCGGTCTCCCATCCAAGTACTAACCAGGCCCGACCCTGCTTGGCTTCCGAGATCAGACGAGAGCGGGCGTGCTCAGGGTGGTGTGGCCGTAAGCGAGCGCTGACTCGATTCGAGAGCCACTTCAAGACTAATGTGGCAACGCCATGCCATCGGCGAACGCTTACAGAAAGGATGCATTTCTGGAAAAAAATTATATTAATAAATAATTAAATAATTAATTATATAAAGAATTAAATGCTTACAGCACCTGGTATTCCCAGGCGGTCTCCCATCCAAGTACTAACCAGGCCCGACCCTGCTTGGCTTCCGAGATCAGACGAGAGCGGGCGTGCTCAGGGTGGTGTGGCCGTAAGCGAGCGCTGACTTGATTCGAGAGCCACTTCAAGACTAATGTGGCAACGCCATGCCATCGGTGAACGCTTACAGAAAGGATGCATTTCTGGAAAAAAATTATATGAATAAATAATTAAATAATTAATAAAATGCTTACAGCACCTGGTATTCCCAGGCGGTCTCCCATCCAAGTACTAACCAGACCCGACCCTGCTTGGCTTCCGAGATCAGACGAGAGCGGGCGTGCTCAGGGTGGTGTGGCCGTAAGCGAGTGCTGACTCGATTCGAGAGCCACATCAAGACTAATGTGGCAACGCCATGCCATCGGCGAACGCTTACAGAAAGGATAAATTTATGGACAAAAATTATATGAATAAATAATTAAATAAATAATTAATCAAATAAAGAATTAAATGCTTACAGCACCTGGTATTCCCAGGCGGTCTCCCATCCAAGTACTAACCAGGCCCGACCCTGCTTGGCTTCCGAGAACAAACGAGAGCGGGCGTGCTCAGGGTGGTGTGGCCGTAAGCGAGCGCTGACTCGATTCGAGAGCCACTTCAAGACTAATGTGGCAACGCCATGCCATCGGCGAACGCTTACAGAAAGGATGCATTTCTGGAAAAAAATATGAATAAATAATTAAATAATTAATTAAATAAAGAATTAAATGCTTACAGCACCTGGTATTCCCAGGCGGTCTCCCATCCAAGTACTAACCAGGCCCGACCCTGCTTGGCTTCCGAGATCAGACAAGAGCGGGCGTGCTCAGGGTGGTGTGGCCGTAAGCGAGCGCTGACTCGATTCGAGAGCCACTTCAAGACTAATGTGGCAACGCCATGCCATCAGCGAACGCTTACAGAAAGGATGCATTTCTGGTAAAAAATTATATGAATAAATAATTAAATAATTAATTAAATGCTTACAGCACCTGGTATTCCCAGGCGGTCTCCCATCCAAGTACTAACCAGGCCCGACCCTGCTTGGCTTCCGAGATCAGACGAGAGCGGGCGTGCTCAGGGTGGTGTGGCCGTAAGCGAGCGCTGACTCGATTCGAGAGCCACTTCAAGACTAATGTGGCAACGCCATGCCATCGGCGAACGCTTACAGAAAGGATGCATTTCTGGAAAAAAATTATATTAATAAATAATTAAATAATTAATTAAATAAAGAATTAAATGCTTACAGCACCTGGTATTCCCAGGCGGTCTCCTAACCAAGTACTAACCAGGCCCGACCCTGCTTGGCTTCCGAGATCAGACGAGAGCGGGCGTGCTCAGGGTGGTGTGGCCGTAAGCGAGCGCTGACTCGATTCGAGAGCCACTTCAAGACTAATGTGGCAACGCCATGCCATCGGCGAACGCTTACAGAAAGGATGCATTTCTGGAAAAAAATATGAATAAATAATTAAATAATTAATTAAATAAAGAATTAAATGCTTACAGCACCTGGTATTCCCAGGCGGTCTCCCATCCAAGTACTAACAAAGGCCCGACCCTGCTTGGCTTCCGAGATCAGACGAGAGCGGGCGTGCTCAGGGTGGTGTGGCCGTAAGCGAGCGCTGACTCGATTCGAGAGCCACTTCAAGACTAATGTGGCAACGCCATGCCATCGGCGAACGCTTACAGAAAGGATGCATTTCTGGAACAAAATTATATGAATAAATAATTAAATAATTAATTAAATAAAGAATTAAATGCTTACAGCACCTGGTATTCCCAGGCGGTCTCCCATCCAAGTACTAACCAGGCCCGACCCTGCTTGGATTCCGAGATCAGACGAGAGCGGGCGTGCTCAGGGTGGTGTGGCCGTAAGCGAGGGCTGACTCGATTCGAGAGCCACTTCAAGACTAATGTGGCAACGCCATGCCATCGGTGAACGCTTTCAGAAAGGATGCATTTCTGGAAAAAAATTATATGAATAAATAATTAAATAATTAATTAAATGCTTACAGCACCTGGCATTCCCAGGCGGTCTCCCATCCAAGTACTAAACAGGCCCGACCCTGCTTGGCTTCCGAGATCAGACGAGAGCGGGCATGCTCAGGGTGGTGTGGCCATAAGCGAATGCTGATTCGATTCGAGAGCCACTTCAAGACTAATGTGGCAACGCCATGCCATCGGTGAACGCTTACAGAAAGGATGCATTTCTGGAAAAAAAATTATATGAATAAATAATTAAATAATTAATTAAATAAATGATTAAATGCTTACAGCACCTGGTTTTCCCAGGCGGTCTCCCATCCAAGTACTAACCAGGCCCGACCCTGCTTGGCTTCCGAGATCAGACAAGAGCGGGCGTGCTCAGGGTGGTGTGGCCGTAAGCGAGCGCTGACTCGATTCGAGAGCCACTTCAAGACTAATGTGGCAACGCCATGCCATCGGCGAACGCTTACAGAAAGGATGCATTTCTGGAAAAAAATTATATGAATAAATAATTAAATAATTAATTAAATAAAGAATTAAATGCTTACAGCACCTGGTATTGCCAGGCGGTCTCCCATCCAAGTACTAACCAGGCCTGACCCGGGTTGGCTTCCGAGATCAGACGAGAGCGGGCGTGCTCAGGGTGGTGTGGCCGTAAGCGAGCGCTGACTCGATTCGAGAGCCACTTCAATGTGGCAACGCCATGCCATCGGCGAACGCTTACAGAAAGGATGCATTTCTGGAAAAAAATTATATGAATAAATAATTAAATAATTAATTAAATAAAGAATTAAATGCTTACAGCACCTGGTATTCCCAGGCGGGCTCCCATCCAAGTACTAACCAGGCCCGACCCTGCTTGGCTTCCGAGATCAGACGAGAGCGGGCGTGCTCAGGGTGGTGTGGCCGTAAGCGAGCGCTGACTCGATTCGAGAGCCACTTCAAGACTAATGTGGCAACGCCATGCCATCGGCGAACGCTTACAGAAAGGATGCATTTCTGGAAAAAAATTATATGAATAAATAATTAAATAATTAATTAAATAAAGAATTAAATGCTTACAGCACCTGGTATTCCCAGGCGGTCTCCCATCCAAGTACTTACCAGGCCCGACCCTGCTTGGCTTCCGAGATCAGACGAGAGCGGGCGTGCTCAGGGTGGTGTGGCCGTAAGCGAGCACTGACTCGATTCGAGAGCCACTTCAAGACTAATGTGGCAACGCCATGCCATCGGCGAACGCTTACAGAAAGGAAGCATTTCTGGAAAAAAAATTATATGAATAAATAATTAAATAATTAATTAAATGCTTACAGCACCTGGTACTCCCAGGCGGTCTCCCATCCAAGTACTAACCAGGCCCGACCCTGCTTGGCTTCCGAGATCAGACGAGAGCGGGCGTGCTCAGGGTGGTGTGGCCGTAAGCGAGCGCTGACTCGATTCGAGAGCCACTTCAATGTGGCAACGCCATGCCATCGGCGAACGCTTACAGAAAGGATGCATTTCTGGAACAAAATTATATGAATAAATAATTAAATAATTAATTAAATAAAGAATTAAATGCTTACAGCACCTGGTATTCCCAGGCGGTCTCCCATCCAAGTACTAACCAGGCCCGACCCTGCTTGGCTTCCGAGATCAGACGAGAGCGGGCGTGCTCAGGGTGGTGTGGCCGTAAGCGAGCGCTGAATCGATTCGAGAGCCACTTCAAGACTAATGTGGCAACACCATGCCATCGGCGAACGCTTACAGAAAGGATGCATTTCTGGAAAAAAATTATATGAATAAATAATTAAATAATTAATTAAATAAAGAATTAAATGCTTACAGCACCTGGTATTCCCAGGCGGTCTCCCATCCAAGTACTAACCAGGCCCGACCCTGCTTGGCTTCCGAGATCAGACGAGAGCGGGCGTGCTCAGGGTGGTGTGGCCGTAAGCGAGCGCTGACTCGATTCGAGAGCCACTTCAAGACTAATGTGGCAACGCCATGCCATCGGCGAACGCTTACAGAAAGGATGCATTTCTGGAAAAAAATTATATTAATAAATAATTAAATAATTAATTAAATAAAGAATTAAATGCTTACAGCACCTGGTATTCCCAGGCGGTCTCCCATCCAAGTACTAACCAGGCCCGACCCTGCTTGGCTTCCGAGATCAGACGAGAGCGGGCGTGCTCAGGGTGGTGTGGCCGTAAGCGAGCGCTGACTTGATTCGAGAGCCACTTCAAGACTAATGTGGCAACGCCATGCCACGGCGAACGCTTACAGAAAGGATGCATTTCTGGAAAAAAATCATATGAATAAATAATAAAAAAATTTATTAAATGCTTACAGCACCTGGTATTCCCAGGCGGTCTCCCATCCAAGTACTAACCAGACCCGACCCTGCTTGGCTTCCGAGATCAGACGAGAGCGGGTGTGCTCAGGGTGGTGTGGCCGTAAGCGAGTGCTGACTCGATTCGAGAGCCACATCAAGACTAATGTGGCAACGCCATGCCATCGGCGAACGCTTACAGAAAGGATAAATTTATGGACAAAAATTATATGAATAAATAATTAAATAAATAATTAATTAAATAAAGAATTAAATGCTTACAGCACCTGGTATTCCCAGGCGGTCTCCCATCCAAGTACTAACCAGGCCCGACCCTGCTTGGCTTCCGAGAACAAACGAGAGCGGGCGTGCTCAGGGTGGTGTGGCCGTAAGCGAGCGCTGACTCGATTCGAGAGCCACTTCAAGACTAATGTGGCAACGCCATGCCATCGGCGAACGCTTACAGAAAGGATGCATTTCTGGAAAAAAATATGAATAAATAATTAAATAATTAATTAAATAAAGAATTAAATGCTTACAGCACCTGGTATTCCCAGGCGGTCTCCCATCCAAGTACTAACCAGGCCCGACCCTGCTTGGCTTCCGAGATCAGACGAGAGCGGGCGTGCTCAGGGTGGTGTGGCCGTAAGCGAGCGCTGACTCGATTCGAGAGCCACTTCAAGACTAATGTGGCAACGCCATGCCATCGGCGAACGCTTACAGAAAGGATGCATTTCTGGAAAAAAATTATATTAATAAATAATTAAATAATTAATTAAATAAAGAAGTAAATGCTTACAGCACCTGGTATTCCCAGGCGGTCTCCTAACCAAGTACTAACCAGGCCCGACCCTGCTTGGCTTCCGAGATCAGACGAGAGCGGGCGTGCTCAGGGTGGTGTGGCCGTAAGCGAGCGCTGACTCGATTCGAGAGCCACTTCAAGACTAATGTGGCAACGCCATGCCATCGGCGAACGCTTACAGAAAGGATGCATTTCTGGAAAAAATTATATGAATAAATAATTAAATAATTAATTAAATAAAAAATTAAATGCTTCCAGCACCTGGTACTCCCAGGCGGTCTCCCATCCAAGTACTAACCAGGCCCGACCCTGCTTGGCTTCAGAGATCAGACGAGAGCAGGCGTGCTCAGGGTGATGTGGCCGTAAGCGAGCGCTGACTCGATTCAAGAGCCACTTCAAGACTAATGTGGCAACGCCATGCCATCGGCGAACGCTTACAGAAAGGATGCATTTCTGGAAAAAAGTTATATGAATAAATAATTAAATAATTAATTAAATAAAGAATTAAATGCTTACAGCACCTGGTATTCCCAGGCGGTCTCCCATCCAAGTATTAACCAGGGCCAACCATGCTTGGCTTCCGAGATCAGACGAGAGCGGGCGTGCTCAGGGTGGTGTGGCCGTAAGCGAGTGCTGACTCGATTCGAGAGCCACTTCAAGACTAATGTGGCAACGCCATGCCATCGGCGAACGCTTACAGAAAGGATGCATTTCTGGAAAAAAGTTATATGAATAAATAATTAAATAATTAATTAAATAAAAAATTAAATGCTTCCAGCACCTGGTACTCCCAGGCGGTCTCCCATCCAAGTACTAACCAGGCCCGACCCTGCTTGGCTTCAGAGATCAGACGAGAGCAGGCGTGCTCAGGGTGATGTGGCCGTAAGCGAGCGCTGACTCGATTCAAGAGCCACTTCAAGACTAATGTGGCAAAGCCATGCCATCGGCGAACGCTTACAGAAAGGATGCATTTCTGGAAAAAAATTATATGAATAAATAATTAAATAAAGAATTAAATGCTTACAGCACCTGGTATTCCCAGGCGGTCTCCCATCCAAGTACTAACCAGGCCCGACCTTGCTTGGCTTCCGAGATCAGACGAGAGCGGGCGTGCTCAGGGTGGTGTGGCCGTAAGCGAGCGCTGTCTCGATTCGAGAGCCACTTCAAGACTAATGTGGCAACGCCATGCCATCGGCGAACGCTTACAGAAAGGATGCATTTCTGGAAAAAAATTATATGAATAAATAATTAAATAATTAATTAAATAAAGAATTGAATGCTTACAGCACCTGGTATTCCCAGGCGGTCTCCCATCCAAGTACTAACCAGGCCCGACCCTGCATGGCTTCCGAGATCAGACGAGAGCGGGCGTGTCGAGGGTGGTGTGGCCGTAAGCGAGCGCTGACTCGATTCGAGAGCCACTTCAAGACTAATGTGGCAACGCCATGCCATGGGCGAACGCTTACAGAAAGGATGCATTTCTGGAAAAAAATTATATGAATAAATAATTAATTAAATAAGGAATTAAATGCTTACAGCACCTGGTATTCCCAGGCGGTCTCCCATACAAGTACTAACCAGGCCAAACCCTGCTTGGCTTCCGAGATCAAACGAGAGCGGGCGTGATCAGGGTGGTGTGGCTGTAAGCGAGCGCTGACTCGATTCGAGAGCCACTTCAAGACTAATATGGCAACGCCATGCCATCGGCGAACGCTTACAGAAAGGATGCATTTCTGGAAAAAATTTATATGAATAAATAAATAAATAATTAATTAAATAAAGAATTAAATGCTTACAGCACCTGGTATTCCCAGGCGGTCTCCCATCCAAGTACTAACCAGGCCCGACCCTGCTTGGCTTCCGAGATCAGACGAGAGCGGGCGTGCTCAGGGTGGTGTGGCTGTAAGCAAGCGCTGACTCGATTCAAGAGCCACTTCAAGACTAATGTGGCAACGCCATGCCATCGGCGAACGCTTACAGAAAGGATGCATTTCTGGAAAAAAAATATATGAATAAATAATTAAATAATTAATTAAATAAAGAATTAAATGCTTACAGCACCTGGTATTCCCAGGCGGTCTACCATCCAAGTACTAACCAGGCCCGACCCTGCTTGGCTTCCGAGATCAGACGAGAGCGGGCGTGCTCAGGGTGGTGTGGCCGTAAGCGAGCGCTGACTCGATTCGAGAGCCACTTCAAGACTAATGTGACAACGCCATGCCATCGGCGAATGCTTACAGAAAGGATGCATTTCTGGAAAAAAATTATATGAATAAATAATTAAATAATTAATTAAATAAAGAATTAAATGCTTACAGCACCTGGTATTCCCAGGCAGTCTCCCATTCAAGTATTAACCAGGCCCGACCCTGCTTGGCTTCCGAGATCAGACGAGAGCGGGCTTGCTTAGGGTGGTGTGGCCGTAAGCGAGCGCTGACTCGATTCGAGAGCCACTTCAAGACTAATGTGGCAACGCCATGCCATCGGCGAACGCTTACAGAAAGGATGCATTTCTGGAAAAAATTATATGAATAATTAAATAAATAATTAATTAAATAAAGAATTAAATAAAGAATTAAATGCTTACAGCACCTGGTATTCCCAGGCGGTCTCCCATCCAAGTACTAACCAGGCCTGACCCTGCTTGGCTTCCGAGATCAGACGAGAGCGGGCGTGCTCAGGGTGGTGTGGCCGTAAACAAGCGCTGACTCGATTCGATAGCCACTTCAAGACTAATGTGGCAACCCCATGCCATCGGCGAACGCTTACAGAAAGGATGCATTTCTGGAAAAAATTTATATGAATAAATAATTAAATAATTAATTAAATAAAGAATTAAATGCTTACAGCACCTGGTATTCCCAGGCGGTCTCCCATCCAAGTACTAACCAGGCCTGACCCTGCTTGGCTTCCGAGATCAGACGAGAGCGGGCGTGCTCAGGGTGGTGTGGCCGTAAACAAGCGCTGACTCGATTCGATAGCCACTTCAAGACTAATGTGGCAACCCCATGCCATCGGCAAACGCTTACAGAAAGGATGCATTTCTGGAAAAAATTTATATGAATAAAGAATTAAATAATTAATTAAATAAAGAATTAAATGCTAACAGCACCTGGTATTCCCAGGCGGTCTCCCATCCAAGTACTAAACAGGCCCGATCCTGCTTGGCTTCCGAGATCAGACGAGAGCAGGCGTGCTCAGGGTGATGTGGCCGTAAGCAAGTGCTGACTCGATTCGAGAGCCACTTCAAGACTAATGTGGCAACGCCATGCCATCGGCGAACGCTTACAGAAAGGATGCATTTCTGGAAAAAAGTTATATGAATAAATAATTAAATAATTAATTAAATAAAGAATTAAATGCTTACAGCACCTGGTATTCCCAGGCGGTCTCCCATCCAAGTATTAACCAGGGCCAACCATGCTTGGCTTCCGAGATCAGACGAGAGCGGGCGTGCTCAGGGTGGTGTGGCCGTAAGCGAGTGCTGACTCGATTCGAGAGCCACTTCAAGACTAATGTGGCAACGCCATGCCATCGGCGAACGCTTACAGAAAGGATGCATTTCTGGAAAAAAGTTATATGAATAAATAATTAAATAATTAATTAAATAAAAAATTAAATGCTTCCAGCACCTGGTACTCCCAGGCGGTCTCCCATCCAAGTACTAACCAGGCCCGACCCTGCTTGGCTTCAGAGATCAGACGAGAGCAGGCGTGCTCAGGGTGATGTGGCCGTAAGCGAGCGCTGACTCGATTCAAGAGCCACTTCAAGACTAATGTGGCAAAGCCATGCCATCGGCGAACGCTTACAGAAAGGATGCATTTCTGGAAAAAAATTATATGAATAAATAATTAAATAAAGAATTAAATGCTTACAGCACCTGGTATTCCCAGGCGGTCTCCCATCCAAGTACTAACCAGGCCCGACCTTGCTTGGCTTCCGAGATCAGACGAGAGCGGGCGTGCTCAGGGTGGTGTGGCCGTAAGCGAGCGCTGTCTCGATTCGAGAGCCACTTCAAGACTAATGTGGCAACGCCATGCCATCGGCGAACGCTTACAGAAAGGATGCATTTCTGGAAAAAAATTATATGAATAAATAATTAAATAATTAATTAAATAAAGAATTGAATGCTTACAGCACCTGGTATTCCCAGGCGGTCTCCCATCCAAGTACTAACCAGGCCCGACCCTGCATGGCTTCCGAGATCAGACGAGAGCGGGCGTGTCGAGGGTGGTGTGGCCGTAAGCGAGCGCTGACTCGATTCGAGAGCCACTTCAAGACTAATGTGGCAACGCCATGCCATGGGCGAACGCTTACAGAAAGGATGCATTTCTGGAAAAAAATTATATGAATAAATAATTAAATAATTAATTAAATAAAGAATTAAATGCTTACAGCACCTGGTATTCCCAGGCGGTCTACCATCCAAGTACTAACCAGGCCCGACCCTGCTTGGCTTCCGAGATCAGACGAGAGCGGGCGTGCTCAGGGTGGTGTGGCCGTAAGCGAGCGCTGACTCGATTCGAGAGCCACTTCAAGACTAATGTGACAACGCCATGCCATCGGCGAATGCTTACAGAAAGGATGCATTTCTGGAAAAAAATTATATGAATAAATAATTAAATAATTAATTAAATAAAGAATTAAATGCTTACAGCACCTGGTATTCCCAGGCAGTCTCCCATTCAAGTATTAACCAGGCCCGACCCTGCTTGGCTTCCGAGATCAGACGAGAGCGGGCTTGCTTAGGGTGGTGTGGCCGTAAGCGAGCGCTGACTCGATTCGAGAGCCACTTCAAGACTAATGTGGCAACGCCATGCCATCGGCGAACGCTTACAGAAAGGATGCATTTCTGGAAAAAATTATATGAATAATTAAATAAATAATTAATTAAATAAAGAATTAAATAAAGAATTAAATGCTTACAGCACCTGGTATTCCCAGGCGGTCTCCCATCCAAGTACTAACCAGGCCTGACCCTGCTTGGCTTCCGAGATCAGACGAGAGCGGGCGTGCTCAGGGTGGTGTGGCCGTAAACAAGCGCTGACTCGATTCGATAGCCACTTCAAGACTAATGTGGCAACCCCATGCCATCGGCGAACGCTTACAGAAAGGATGCATTTCTGGAAAAAATTTATATGAATAAATAATTAAATAATTAATTAAATAAAGAATTAAATGCTTACAGCACCTGGTATTCCCAGGCGGTCTCCCATCCAAGTACTAACCAGGCCTGACCCTGCTTGGCTTCCGAGATCAGACGAGAGCGGGCGTGCTCAGGGTGGTGTGGCCGTAAACAAGCGCTGACTCGATTCGATAGCCACTTCAAGACTAATGTGGCAACCCCATGCCATCGGCGAACGCTTACAGAAAGGATGCATTTCTGGAAAAAATTTATATGAATAAATAATTAAATAATTAATTAAATAAAGAATTAAATGCTAACAGCACCTGGTATTCCCAGGCGGTCTCCCATCCAAGTACTAAACAGGCCCGATCCTGCTTGGCTTCCGAGATCAGACGAGAGCGGGCGTGCTCAGGGTGGTGTGGCCGTAAGCAAGTGCTGACTCGATTCGAGAGCCACTTCAAGACTAATGTGGCAACGCCATGCCATCGGCGAACGCTTACAGAAAGGATGCATTTCTGGAACAAAATTATATGAATAATTAAATAAAAAATTAATTAAATAAAGAATTAAATGCTTACAGCACCTGGTATTCCCAGGCGGTCTCCCATCCAAGTATTAACCAGGCCCGACCATGCTTGGCTTCCGAGATCAGACGAGAGCGGGCGTGCTCAGGGTGGTGTGGCCGTAAGCGAGCGCTGACTCGATTCGAGAGCCACTTCAAGACTAATGTGGCAACGCCATGCCATCGGCGAACGCTTACAGAAAGGATGCATTTCTGGAAAAAAATTATATGAATAAATAATTAATTAAATAAAGAATTAAATGCTTACAGCACCTGGTATTCCCAGGCGGTCTCCCATCCAAGTACTAACCAGGCCCGACCCTGCTTGGCTTCCGAGATCAGACGAGAGCGGGCGTGATCAGGGTGGTGTGGCTGTAAGCAAGCGCTGACTCGATTCGAGAGCCACTTCAAGACTAATGTGGCAACGCCATGCCATCGGCGAACGCTTACAGAAAGGATGCATTTCTGGAAAAAATTTATATGAATAAATAATTAAATAATTAATTAAATAAAGAATTAAATGCTTACAGCACCTGGTATTCCCAGGCGGTCTCCCATCCAAGTACTAACCAGGCCCGATCCTGCTTGGCTTCCGAGATCAGACGAGAGCGGGCGTGCTCAGGGTGGTGTGGCCGTAAGCGAGCGCTGACTCGATTCGAGAGCCACTTCAAGACTAATGTGGCAACGCCATGCCATCAGCGAACGCTTACAGAAAGGATGCATTTCTGGAAAAAAATTATATGAATAATTAAATAAATAATTAATTAAATAAAGAATTAAATAAAGAATTAAATGCTTACAGCACCTGCTATTCCCAGGCGGTCTCCTATCCAAGTACTAACCAGGCCCGACCCTGCTTGGCTTCCGAGATCAGACGAGAGCGGGCGCGATCAGGGTGGTGTGGCCGTAAGCGAGCGCTGACTCGATTCGAGAGCCACTTCAAGACTAATGTGGCAACGCCATGCCATCGGCGAACGCTACAGAAAGGATGCATTTCTGGAAAAAATGTATATGAATAAATAATTAAATAATTAATTAAATAAAGAATTAAATGCTTACAGCACCTGGTATTCTGCCCTCCAAAGGCTAAGTGCAGTATCTACGCAAACACTGAAACTGAGAAAAATGGCTTTAAAGTTTTTTACACCAGCCAGTAAAACATGTTACTGCAATTTTGGCACACACGTTTCTCTGAAATGGGACAAAATTGAACCAGGAGACTTTGTCACAAGACACAACAGATCTCACAAAGCCCATTTGAACCCTTAACTCAATTTTGACCAAATGCGTAGTTACTGCGCTTTTGCTTTGTAGGGCAGTATTCCCAGGCGGTCTCCCATCCAAGTACTAACCAGGCCCGACCCTGCTTGGCTTCCGAGATCAGACGAGAGCGGACGTGCTCAGGGTGGTGTGGCCGTAAGCGAGCGCTGACTCGATTCGAGAGCCACTTCAAGACTAATGTGGCAACGCCATGCCATCGGCGAACGCTTACAGAAAGGATGCATTTCTGGAACAAAATTATATGAATAATTAAATAAAAAATTAATTAAATAAAGAATTAAATAAAGAATTAAATGCTTACAGCACCTGGTATTCCCCGGCGGTCTCCCATCCAAGTACTAACCAGGCCCGACCCTGCTTGGCTTCCGAGATCAGACGAGAGCGGGCGAGATCAGGGTGGTGTGGCTGTAAGCGAGCGCTGACTCGATTCGAGAGCCACTTCAAGACTAATGTGGCAACGCCATGCCATCGGCGAACGCTTACAGAAAGGATGCATTTCTGGAAAAAATTTATATGAATAAATAATTAAATAATTAATTAAATAAAGAATTAAATGCTTACAGCACCTGGTATTCCCAGGCGGTCTCCCATCCAAGTATTAACCAGGCCCGATCCTGCTTGGCTTCCGAGATCAGACGAGAGCAGGCGTGCTGAGGGTGGTGTGGCCGTAAGCGAGCGCTGACTCGATTCGAGAGCCACTTCAAGACTAATGTGGCAACGCCATGCCATCGGCGAACGCTTACAGAAAGGATGCATTTCTGGAAAAAAAATTATATGAATAATTAAATAAATAATTAATTAAATAAAGAATTAAATAAAGAATTAAATGCTTACAGCACCTGCTATTCCCAGGCGGTCTTCTATCCAAGTACTAACCAGGCCCGACCCTGCTTGGCTTCCGAGATCAGACGAGAGCGGGCGCGATCAGGGTGGTGTGGCCGTAAGCGAGCGCTGACTCGATTCGAGAGCCACTTCAAGACTAATGTGGCAACGCCATGCCATCGGCGAACGCTTACAGAAAGGATGCATTTCTGGAAAAAAATTATATGAATAAATAATTAATTAAATAAGGAATTAAATGCTTACAGCACCTGGTATTCCCAGGCGGTCTCCCATCCAAGTAATAACCAGGCCCAACCCTGCTTGGCTTCCGAGATCAAACGAGAGCGGGCGTGCTCAGGGTGGTGTGGCCGTAAGCGAGCGCTGACTCGATTCAAGAGCCACTTCAAGACTAATGTGGCAACGCCATGCCATCGGCGAACGCTACAGAAAGGATGCATTTCTGGAAAAAATTATATGAATAAATAATTAAATAATTAATTAAATAAGGAATTAAATGCTTACAGCACCTGGTATTCCCAGGCGGTCTCCCATCCAAGTACTAAATAGGCCCGACCCTGCTTGGCTTCCGAGATCAGACGAGAGCGGGCTTGCTTAGGGTGGTGTGGCCGTAAGCGAGCGCTGACTCGATTCGAGAGCCACTTCAAGACTAATATGGCAACGCCATGCCATCGGCGAACGCTTACAGAAAGGATGCATTTCTGGAAAAAATTTATATGAATAAATAAATAAATAATTAATTAAATAAAGAATTAAATGCTTACAGCACCTGGTATGCCCAGGCGGTCTCCCATCCAAGTACTAACCAGGCCCGACCCTGCTTGGCTTCCGAGATCAGACGAGAGCGGGCGTGCTCAGGGTGGTGTGGCCGTAAGCGAGCGCTGACTCGATTCGAGAGCCACTTCAAGACTAATGTGGCAACGCCATGCCATCGGCGAACGCTTACAGAAAGGATGCATTTCTGGAAAAAAATTATATGAATAAATAATTACATAATTAATTAAATAAAGAATTAAATAAAGAATTAAATAAAGAATTAAATGCTTACAGCACCTGGTATTCCCAGGCGGTCTCCCATCCAAGTACTAACCAGGCCCGACCCTGCTTGGCTTCCGAGATCAGACGAGAGCGGGCGCGCTCAGCAGGCACGTGCACACATAGACATCAAAGGGGGCTTGAGCACCTGCCCTTTTTATTCCTGGAGAAAAAGTGCCCTTTTTTTCTGGGGTGCTTTTTTATTTTTTTTAAATAATATGATCTTTATTCATATAACAACTGATGTCGGTCTGTTTATTGTGTTTTTTACTTGTTAGTTATTTAATTTAACATGAATTTATTCAGGAATCATTTAAATGAGATTTAAACTCTTATAAAAAGAAAAATAGCGCTATTTGTGGTACACAAACGGTTAACGATGAGTCCCGCCTCCAAAACTCACATCGCTAATATGATTGGCTTTACCTTTCCTAAGTCCCGCCTCTCTAACCTACTTCGCTTTATGATTGGTCTTCTCTTTACTCGTGTATGCTGCATTCGCGCTTGTAAGAAGTGCCAAAGCTCAGCCTGAACGAGACGCGATGTGCATGATTGCAGGCAGCTTCCGGTAAGTGTGTGAGGAAGAAACCATTCTTATATTAACAGTTTTATGCACAAAATATGGGACACGTTGTTACACATAACGATTCAGGGACATTGTTTTCCACGACAATCCCATATTAACCTGAAGAGTTGCAAACTTGCAACAGTATAGTGTATGTATGTAGTTTAAACAGACTGCTCATAAAATAAGAAAGCACAAACAATAAAATAATTGCTAACTACAGTAGTAAGCGCTTTTTGTTTGCGTTTTTTGTAATGGCTGTTAAATAAGTAGCCTATAATGTGTTATACTGGAGTGATGTAGTAAATTGGGGAGAAATCTGATGGTTCAGTATTTTACTTGCCCAGTCTGAAATTTTCATCACTAAAAAGTAAATATGAAATAGGCCTAATCTATATTTGTTGTTTCTGACATGTGTAACCCTAATAAGTATGGAACCTAAGATTAAAGGTGCCAAAGGATGTGTTGCCATAATATGTTAAATTGTTCTTTGACAAAGAAGGCACTTTATTAAGTGCAAGAATTATCCAGAAACGTTTTTACATGTCCATTTACAAGGCTAGAATTTGTCATTTGAATGAAATGGTCTATTTTTGCCCTATTTGAAAGGGTCATGAATAATAATGTTGAGCTCTGCTCTGAGGCTCATGCCAGAAGCTCACATTAGTAAACATACCTTATATTTTGAGCCCTTATCAGACAAAAATACAGATTTTGATTAACAACTAATTGCAAACTAATAGAACTTCAGCTAAACGCTAGCATATAGCATTTATTGGCATGTAGCACTACTCAGCAGTCACAATTTTGTTTTTAGCATTTTAACAAATTTGTAATTAATGTGTAATTTAATGTTTTCAAAACATGCACATTGTGTAATGGTTTCCTTTGCTGCTCTATTAACCTAGAATACTAAGGAGTTCATGGTTTCTGTGTGAACTGATTATTTTGTAGACATCTTTTGAAAATGAATCAATTGCGTGAGTTTGAGGAAGATAAAATTAATTAACTTTTTAAATAAATTTTAAGGAAGTCAGAATTGCGTTAATATATATACTTTTTTGTTTAAAAAAAGAAAAAAATACATAATTATGAGATGTGCCCTTTATTTCACTTGAGCCCCTGCCCCTCAAAATGTCTGTGCACGTCCCTGGCGCTCAGGGTGGTGTGGCCGTAAGCGAGCGCTGACTCGATTCGAGAGCCACTTCAAGACTAATGTGGCAACGCCATGCCATCGGCGAACGCTTACAGAAAGGATGCATTTCTGGAAAAAAATTATATGAATAAATAATTAATTAAATAAAGAATTAAATGCTTACAGCACCTGGTATTCCCAGGCGGTCTCCCATCCAAGTACTAACCAGGCCCGACCCTGCTCGGCTTCCGAGATCAGACGAGAGCGGGCGTGATCAGGGTGGTGTGGCTGTAAGCGAGCGCTGACTCGATTCGAGAGCCACTTCAAGACTAATGTGGCAACGCCATGCCATCGGCGAACGCTTACAGAAAGGATGCATTTCTGGAAAAAATGTATATGAATAAATAATTAAATAATTAATTAAATAAAGAATTAAATGCTTACAGCACCTGGTATTCCCAGGCGGTCTCCCATCCAAGTACTAACCAGGCCCGATCCTGCTTGGCTTCCGAGATCAGACGAGAGCTGGCGTGCTCAGGGTGGTGTGGCCGTAAGCGAGCGCTGACTCGATTCGAGAGCCACTTCAAGACTAATGTGGCAACGCCATGCCATCGGCGAACGCTTACAGAAAGGATGCATTTCTGGAAAAAAATTATATGAATAATTAAATAAATAATTAATTAAATAAAGAATTAAATAAAGAATTAAATGCTTACAGCACCTGCTATTCCCAGGCGGTTTCCTATCCAAGTACTAACCAGGCCCGACCCTGCTTGGCTTCCGAGATCAGACGAGAGCGGGCGCGATCAGGGTGGTGTGGCCGTAAGCGAGCGCTGACTCGATTCGAGAGCCACTTCAAGACTAATGTGGCAACGCCATGCCATCGGCGAACGCTTACAGAAAGGATGCATTTCTGGAAAAAAATTATATGAATAAATAATTAAATAATTAATTAAATAAAGAATTAAATGCTTACAGCACCTGGTATTCCCAGGCGGTCTCCCATCCAAGTACTAACCAGGCCCGACCCTGCTTGGCTTCCGAGATCAGACGAGAGCGGGCGTGCTCAGGGTGGTGTGGCCGTAAACGAGCGCTGACTCGATTCGAGAGCCACTTCAAGACTAATGTGGCAACGCCATGCCATCGGCGAACGCTTACAGAAAGGATGCATTTCTGGAAAAAATTTATATGAATAAATAATTAAATAATTAATTAAATAAAGAATTAAATGCTAACAGCACCTGGTATTCCCAGGCGGTCTCCCATCCAAGTACTAAACAGGCCCGATCCTGCTTGGCTTCCGAGATCAGACGAGAGCGGGCGTGCTCAGGGTGGTGTGGCCATAAGCGAGCGCTGACTCGATTCGAGAGCCACTTCAAGACTAATGTGGCAACGCCATGCCATCGGCGAACGCTTACAGAAAGGATGCATTTCAGGAACAAAATTATATGAATAATTAAATAAAAAATTAATTAAATAAAGAATTAAATAAAGAATTAAATGCTTACAGCACCTGGTATTCCCAGGCGGTCTCCCATCCAAGTACTAACCAGGCCCGACCCTGCTTGGCTTCTGAGATCAGACGAGAGCGGGCGCGATCAGGGTGGTGTGGCCGTAAGCGAGCGCTGACTCGATTCGAGAGCCACTTCAAGACTAATGTGGCAACGCCATGCCATCGGCGAACGCTTACAGAAAGGATGCATTTCTGGAAAAAAATTATATGAATAAATAATTAATTAAATAAGGAATTAAATGCTTACAGCACCTGGTATTCCCAGGCGGCCTCCCATCCAAGTACTAACCAGGCCCAACCCTGCTTGGCTTCCGAGATCAAACGAGAGCGGGCGTGCTCAGGGTGGTGTGGCCGTAAGCGAGCGCTGACTCGATTCGAGAGCCACTTCAAGACTAATGTGGCAACGCCATGCCATTGGCGAACGCTTACAGAAAGGATGCATTTCTGGAAAAATATTATATGAATAAATAATTAAATAATTAATTAAATAAAGATTTAAATGCTTACAGCACCTGGTATTCCCAGGCGGTCTCCTATCCAAGTACTATCCAGGCCCGACCCTGCTTGGCTTCCGAAATCAGAAGAGAGCGGCCGTGCTCAGGGTGGTGTGGCCGTAAGCGAGCGCTGACTGGATTCGAGAGCCACTTCAAGACTAATGTGGCAACGCCATGCAATCGGCGAACGCTTACAGAAAGGATGCATTTCTGTAAAAAAATTATATGAACAAATAATTAATTAAATAAAGAAATAAATGCTTACAGCACCTGGTATTCCCAGGCGGTCTCCCATCCAAGTACTAACCAGGCCCGACCCTGCTTGGCTTCCGAGATCAGACGAGAGCGGGCGTGCTTAGGGTGGTGTGGCCGTAAGCGAGCGCTGACTCGTTTCGAGAGCCACTTCAAGACTAATGTGGCAACGCCATGCCATCGGCGAACGCTTACAGAAAGGATGCATTTCTGGAAAAAAATTATATGAATAAATAATTAAATAATTAATTAAATAAAGAATTAAATGCTTACAGCACCTGGTATTCCCAGGCGGTCTCCCATCCAAGTACTAACCAGGCCAGACCCTGCTTGGCTTCCGAGATCAGACGAGAGCGGGCGTGCTCAGGGTGGTGTGGCCGTAAGCGAGCGCTGACTCGATTCGAGAGCCACTTCAAGACTAATGTGGCAACGCCATGCCATCGGCGAACGCTTACAGAAAGGATGCATTTCTGGAACAAAATTATATGAATAAATAATTAAATAATTAATTAAATAAAGAATTAAATGCTTACAGCACCTGGTATTCCCAGGCGGTCTCCCATCCAAGTACTAACCAGGCCCGACCCTGCTTGGCTTCCGAGATCAGACAAGAGCGGGCGTGCTCAGGGTGGTGTGGCCGTAAGCGAGCGCTGACTTGATTCGAGAGCCACTTCAATGTGGCAACGCCATGCCATCGGCGAACGCTTGCAGAAAGGATGCATTTCTGGAAAAAAATTATATGAATAAATAATTAAATAATTAATTAAATAAAGAATTAAATGCTTACAGCACCTGGTATTCCCAGGCGGTCTCCCATCCAAGTACTAACCAGGCCCGACCCTGCTTGGCTTCCGAGATCAGACGAGAGCGGGCGTGCTCAGGGTGGTGTGGCCGTAAGCGAGCGCTAACTCGATTCGAGAGCCACTTCAAGACTAATGTGGCAACACCATGCCATCGGCGAACGCTTACAGAAAGGATGCATTTCTGGAAAAAAATTATATGAATAAATAATTAAATAATTAATTAAATAAAGAATTAAATGCTTACAGCACCTGGTATTCCCAGGCGGTCTCCCATCCAAGTACTAACCAGGCCCGACCCTGCTTGGCTTCCGAGATCAGACGAGAGCGGGCGTGCTCAGGGTGGTGTGGCTGTAAGCGAGCGCTGACTCGATTCGAGAGCCACTTCAAGACTAATGTGGCAACGCCATGCCATCGGCGAACGCTTACAGAAAGGATGCATTTCTGGAAAAAAATTATGTGAATAAATAATTTAAAAAATTAATTAAACAAAGAATTAAATGCTTACAGCACCTGGTATTCCCAGGCGGTCTCCCATCCAAGTACTAACCAGGCCCGGCCCTGCTTGGCTTCCGAGATCAGACGAGAGCGGGCGTGCTCAGGGTGTTGTGGTCGTAAGCGAGCGTTGACTCGATTCGAGAGCCACTTCAAGACTAATGTGGCAACGCCATGCCATCGGCGAACGCTTACAGAAAGGATGCATTTCTGGAAAAAAATTATATGAGTAAATAATTAAATAATTAATTAATTAAATAATTAATTAAATAAAGAATTAAATAAAGAATTAAATGCTTACAGCACCTGGTATTCCCAGGCGTTCTCTCCTCCAAGTCCCTATGCCGACCAATCATTGAGCGCCGTTGAGCAAGTTGAGCTGCTCAACCAACCAATCACTGAGCTCTGTTGAGCAGGCCGCTTCCTCAACCCACCAATCAGATGGCGCCGTTGCTTTGAATATTAAGTGCATCACGCGAGTGACAAACGTAAATAACACTACTATCATCGTTTGATTGAGATCGGTTACAGCAAACAAGAGGTAAGTCGAGTATATTTACCAGTATATTCATATAAATGCTTTCTAACCGTTTTTTGTATGGATTCGCGTGGATTTACGTGCAGTAATTACAAAGTTATTAAAGTTTTAAAAGCTTTAATAGAGAAAATATAATCGCCCATCTAAGTTAACTGCTAACGTGTATCGTAAACTGCAGTTATTCGAGTCTTTGTAATATTTTACTCAAATTAAATACTTTGGAAATACCCAAACACAATCAGGGCTGGACATTAAGACTAACACTACTATCCAAATACAGGTAGATTTTACTTATTGCTAGTAATACTAATGCCAGTTTTTCCTGTTGGAATTGACTGACTACATACTGTACAATATGATAATCCATTAACAGTCAATAACATGTTAAAACACTGAAAACACAAGGCAAGCAAAAATAAAGTCTACAATTATAAAACCATTACCTTTTGTACTTTCAGCTAATCATATGAAATATCACATTAAAAAGTAAATCTGATAACATCAATAAAATACCTTTTTAGTTCTACTTTAAGTAATAGTATTAGCAGTACTGTTACTTGTGTACATGTTTTGCATCTCCTGGTTTTCCAGTGTTTAGTCCCCTGTACAGTTTGAAAAGAAGAAACCAATCTGAATATGTTTCTGTTTTATTACAACAAATAGAAATCATGGATGTGGAGGGACACAAGTGCGTGACAAGAGTTTCTCTGTGAAGTCCAACCTGACTCGGCACATGCAGCTTCATCTTCCAAAGGAACATGTGTGTGAAGTGTGTGGGAAAAGCTTCTCAGTGAAAAAGCATCTGAGCAGCCACCAAAAACAACACCTGTACCCATGCATCCGTCTGTACAGGCAGGGAGAGGCCAAGCTGCAGTGTACGGATGGATCTGCATCGTCTCAGAAGAGCATCCTGTCCTTTGTCAAAGCTGTTGGTACTTACACCCCTCCTCTGCCCCGGTCTCCCCTTCCTTGTGCCCGTGTGCTGAGGCGTGCGCACATGATCATGGAGATGGAGAAGATGTCTGGAGAAATCCTCTGCATTGATGGCACAAAAAAGGTATGTGTATTGTATAAATTCATGAAGTTCAGTAGACTTAATATTTGTTTAGTCACTTTAAAATGACTTGAGCAAACCTATTGTTTTGAATAAGGGACTTTGGCCTCACTGTTCAGCGTTCAAATGTGATGGATACAAAATGTACATGCATTGTAATTCATATCAATTATATTGGGCAGACAGGTTATTGATAGAAACTATCAAATGAATGTTCTGCTTTGTGTTTTCCAGGTCCTTAAGAAGATATATGGTGATGGCCAGGGCACCATGCAGTATATCACCAGTGTGCTGAACGAGTGGGGCCAGTTCTTGACCACAGTGGTGGTGGCAGCTGAGTCTGAGGGGTGCTACAGACGTATGGCCAAAGGTCTGATGGCCCTCTTTGAATGAGCTAGGGCTCCTGCACCAGCTGTCATATATGCAGATAACAACTGTTGTCGGTAGGTAATAACACATACATATACCCTGATAATATTTGTCAAAAAAAAAAAAAGAACACATGCTGAAAATTTTTATTGTGACAGTGCTTCATCCTTCCTGGAGAATCTGTTCAGGGACTGGGCACAGAAGGGCACTGTGATCCGACTGGACATCCGACACTGGCTGCACGCTGGGATGCTGTTGTCATCAAACAGAGCCATGCCAACTATGGGGTGTTTATGAGTGCCCTTGCAAGTGCAGTGCTGGCCTACAACAAGAATGATATGATGCTCCTCAACTGCCCAATCTGAATGCCAAGGCTAACTACAGGGCAACCGTAATGCCAAAGGTGAAACCCCACCAACGAGTGCTGTCAGAAGAACCAATGCCAGCAGCTCCTACTCTGTCAGAATCCCTTCCAGCTCCAGATCGACCTCAGGTTCAGTACCAGAGCCTATGTCATGCAGCTGGAAAAAGGCATGATCAGAAGCGGAGGTAAGCTGTAAAACCATTAGCAACCAAACGTATAAACATAAACATAGAATGAGACAAAGTTTGAGATCAGTTTGTTGTTTTTATGTGAGCTTTCATGCATATTACACATTGGAACGTTCTTGTTCACGGTCAGGGACTATTTTTTCTAGCGGAAGAAATGCTTTTACTGATATAACTTCATTAAAGTTGCACTAACACATTTTTTAACTTTAATATTGTGTGGTAACTTTTTTATAAAAGCAATAAGGTACTTGAGGCAAGTGCTGTGTCGTGAATAAGTGACACGAAGCGGAGTGCCTGCAACCCCTTCAGCCGTTACTTATTCACGATACAGCACAGCCTCTCATACCTTATTGCTTACATGTGAACATAACTGAATTCATCAGCTGAATGGTTTAAACTTAAACACAACAAACCATGTAAATTGATAGTCATACCCATTATTTCTTATGAATTAAACTCATCATCGCATGTATGATTTATTTTTGCAGGATAGATGTGGAAGAGTTTGTGAACCGGCCCATTCAACCTAAACCCCCTGTGGCCACGTACATCCCATCCAGAGCGTCAAAAGCACCTGTCCTTGTAGTGGTTCCTGCATAGCCACAGGGACCATCCATGATGCTCTGTGGGGCATCCAGCAGTCAAGGGTTCATACCTTTCGCACCGCCTCCTGCGCTGACATCCAGACCAATCAAGCCTCATAAATCCCCGAAGCCTTGTGGGGCCTACCAAGTACCCCAGTGTGGTGGGCAGGTACACGCCGTCCAAAGACAAGGCTGCTGAAAGTAGCCGAAAAATATTTACGTATTGCCCAGCAACTAGAAAGTCCACCACTTCAGGTTTTGAAGGTGTTGTGTTCAACAGTTTCGAACACTTCAAAAGTGTAGTAGATGAAGAACTAAAATGAAGACAAATAACAATTAGAGGGCCAACTACATCCCCCAAATCACAATAGCAGATTTCTGGGGTATGGCTTGTACCTGGTTCAGACCTGGATCAGACCTAGTTTACTTCATCCCCTTGTATATATTGTACACAGTATTGGGGAAAGTAACTTTCCCCAACACTGATTGTACTTATATTGTATATTGTTCAATGTGTACATGTATAAATCTTAAAAAGAATCCTGTAAATAATAACTTATTAGTACCTATTTAGCTATTTTCTGCTAAATTACTTAATAATTAATGTAAATTCTATTCTGTTTACCTTGTGACCTGTGTTATTGTTATTATTGTTGTGTTGTTTATTTATTTCTATAGATATATATTGTTGAACAAATAAAAAAAGAATGTTTCCGAATATATGATTCCTCTCTCTTGTTCTCCATTTGTCCACTTAATAGAGGTAAAGACTGTCACATGAAACTGTATTGAGTATAGCAGAGGCTGAATTACTTACCAGTATGGTAAAGATTAAGTATTTTTCTAAAATTCCATTAAGGCCATTTTATGTGTACATTTTTCATGCTTTCTAGAGGGCGAATAGGGCATATAGAGTGAATAATATCTCAGATATGAGCAAATTACACTTTATTCAAGTAGCCCTAATATAGCTTCTTAGATTTTTTCAGTGATCTTGCAAACATTGTAACTAAAAGTCTCAAGTTTATTTGTAAAGTGCATCCATTCATACATCAAATAGATATGAGCAAAAACATTTGTTACATTGCTTGTTTTTTTATTGTTTTCATTAAAGCATGATGTATGTTACATTAAGTGACAGACATCATATTATACTTAATAAAACATTGAAGTCAAAGATTCTAGTCTTCATGGTCTTACTCACAAAAACATAAAAAGAACAGTAAATTTAGAATTGATGTTCTGAAGTGAGAAAACATTGACCTCTATTTGGCCCCACCAATATCTAACACATGTCCTCCCTCCACCGTCCTACTGATCTGTTTACTTGGCTTTTTCCAAGGTGATCGGGACCCAGGATAGGGACTTGCGGGGGTCATGAGCCATTCCCAGGCGGTCTCCCATCCAAGTACTAACCAGGCCCGACCCTGCTTGGCTTCCGAGATCAGACGAGAGCGGGCGTGCTCAGGGTGGTGTGGCCGTAAGCGAGCGCTGACTCGATTCGAGAGCCACTTCAAGACTAATGTGGCAACGCCATGCCATCGGCGAACGCTTACAGAAAGGATGCATTTCTGGAAAAAAATTATATGAATAAATAATTAATTAAATAAAGAATTAAATGCTTACAGCACCTGGTATTCCCAGGCGGTCTCCCATCCAAGTACTAACCAGGCCCGACCCTGCTTGGCTTCCGAGATCAGACGAGAGCGGGCGTGATCAGGGTGGTGTGGCTGTAAGCGAGCGCTGACTCGATTCGAGAGCCACTTCAAGACTAATGTGGCAACGCCATGCCATCGGCGAACGCTTACAGAAAGGATGCATTTCTGGAAAAAATTTATATGAATAAATAATTAAATAATTAATTAAATAAAGAATTAAATGCTTACAGCACCTGGTATTCCCAGGCGGTCTCCCATCCAAGTACTAACCAGGCCCGATCCTGCTTGGCTTCCGAGATCAGACGAGAGCGGGCGTGCTCAGGGTGGTGTGGCCGTAAGCGAGCGCTGACTCGATTCGAGAGCCACTTCAAGACTAATGTGGCAACGCCATGCCATCAGCGAACGCTTACAGAAAGGATGCATTTCTGGAAAAAAATTATATGAATAATTAAATAAATAATTAATTAAATAAAGAATTAAATAAAGAATTAAATGCTTACAGCACCTGCTATTCCCAGGCGGTCTCCTATCCAAGTACTAACCAGGCCCGACCCTGCTTGGCTTCCGAGATCAGACGAGAGCGGGCGCGATCAGGGTGGTGTGGCCGTAAGCGAGCGCTGACTCGATTCGAGAGCCACTTCAAGACTAATGTGGCAACGCCATGCCATCGGCGAACGCTACAGAAAGGATGCATTTCTGGAAAAAATGTATATGAATAAATAATTAAATAATTAATTAAATAAAGAATTAAATGCTTACAGCACCTGGTATTCTGCCCTCCAAAGGCTAAGTGCAGTATCTACGCAAACACTGAAACTGAGAAAAATGGCTTTAAAGTTTTTTACACCAGCCAGTAAAACATGTTACTGCAATTTTGGCACACACGTTTCTCTGAAATGGGACAAAATTGAACCAGGAGACTTTGTCACAAGACACAACAGATCTCACAAAGCCCATTTGAACCCTTAACTCAATTTTGACCAAATGCGTAGTTACTGCGCTTTTGCTTTGTAGGGCAGTATTCCCAGGCGGTCTCCCATCCAAGTACTAACCAGGCCCGACCCTGCTTGGCTTCCGAGATCAGACGAGAGCGGACGTGCTCAGGGTGGTGTGGCCGTAAGCGAGCGCTGACTCGATTCGAGAGCCACTTCAAGACTAATGTGGCAACGCCATGCCATCGGCGAACGCTTACAGAAAGGATGCATTTCTGGAACAAAATTATATGAATAATTAAATAAAAAATTAATTAAATAAAGAATTAAATAAAGAATTAAATGCTTACAGCACCTGGTATTCCCAGGCGGTCTCCCATCCAAGTACTAACCAGGCCCGACCCTGCTTGGCTTCCGAGATCAGACGAGAGCGGGCGTGATCAGGGTGGTGTGGCTGTAAGCGAGCGCTGACTCGATTCGAGAGCCACTTCAAGACTAATGTGGCAACGCCATGCCATCGGCGAACGCTTACAGAAAGGATGCATTTCTGGAAAAAATTTATATGAATAAATAATTAAATAATTAATTAAACTAGAAAATGCATTTCGGGACGAACTGCAAAAGTGTGCTTGCTCTGGTGCCGCCGATTTAGTTTGTGCATCCTCACATTGGAGTCCCAAGTTCATGTACAAAGTTTGGTTTCAATACGTGAAAGCGTTCCTGAGATAAACTACTTCCTGTTTTGGCGGCGTCGACGCACATTTAGTTTTTGCGGTTAACTTATTTACTCACTTAAGTACACATAACCAAAAGTTTATAATATGGAATATAACATTGTTTTATGCAGTTTTTTGTCAATGCTAATTATTTCACGACCTCTATTTAAACTACAACCGCCATTTTAATAGCTGGCAAACATTAGGCTAGCTTCTAATAAGAGAAATTATACTTTTAGATTTCGTCAGGGCAGTAAAATCAGGTGTATGTTTGTCAGCGCGATATGCATGCAGTGGTGCAGGTGCTGGGCTGTGAGCGATGGGCGATTAACTTACTATCTGTCTGATTATTTAGGCTTCAACGTGGCAAACTCAGCCTAGATTCATGAAGATTTTAACAGAGGTGGAAAGAGTAGCCAAAAACTTTACTGAAGTTAAAGTAAAAGTAACTAAATAAATAATTACTCAAGTAGAAGTAAAAAGTATGCAATGAAAATAATACTCAAGTAGCGAGTTACTAGTTACTCATGAAAAAATAAATCTAGATATATGCACACACACGCACACACACACACGCACACACACACACGCGCGCACACACACACACACACACGCAGTGCCCTCCATAAGTATCAGAACAATAAAGACAAGCTTTTTCTGTTTGATGTGGAGACCAGAAATTGGTAAGATAAATATCAGTATGCCAGAAGTTTAGAATGTCACATTTTATTAACCTTTGTTTATGTTTCAACACATACATGCTTTAACAACAAAGAACAACAGCATTAAATGCTGACTTATGTGTATTGTACACAAATGCACATAAGTGAATCAAACTGATCCTACATATTTTATGCTTTTCATGTGTAAACAGTCAGGACACAGCTCAGTGCCCATTAAAAAAAATAATGTGACAGATTCTGTACTTTTGTCTCATGTTCATCTTTTAATGTTTAGACATTTCTTGACTCCACAACAAACAGAAGAATACTTATGAAGGGCACTTCTACAGTATGTGTAAAACTGCAACATACACCAACAGTACAGAAAAAGAATACAAGCACAGAATAGACAAGCATTTCAAATTAACAAATTAACTTTAGTCTCAATGTTGATGTAGCTTGTAGCTGAAATATCAGACAAGTAAACTGACAACAGTTTTGTATATGTATAAAGTTGGAATCTCCTAAGATGGTCTGAGGACATTGACAGTTTACACTATAACAAAACTCATGTTTTCTTACGTTGTCATGTCACGTGTGTTTTGTGAGAATCACTTACATCATACAGTACATTAAACAGCGAATCAGACGTCAATCATCGATGGATTTTCTTCAATCTGTGCTACAGTGTTTCTGGAGGTTGCACGCGTTTAACTGTGTCTGACGACGAACAGGTCGGCGGTCGCGCGTATGTAATGGCGGGTACATGTGTGAAGTTTTGCTTTTAGTTAAAAGATTGGTAAATTAATTTCCACGTCACCCAACACTGGTTATATTCTGCGTGTTTCTACATAGGTTACGAGTAAAACAGCTTCGGACGATTCCGTGTTTGAAGCGATCTGAACAATTCATTCAAACTGATTCGCGAACCACTTTAAAACATTTGGCCCATTCGCTTTGTAAAGAGTCGACTCAAAAGACTCATTTATTTGCAACACTTTGTAATGAAAACGACTCAAATGAGTCATTAATCTGCGAATGCGCCAGAAACACAAGATAGCAATTTAAAAATAAAATACAAATTTCGTAATTAATTAAAATACCGATGCCAAACGATCACTGCTACGCGAGGACGCGAAACTGACGTCTTTACAAACTAATACGTTTACAATGTATTACATTGATGAAAAAGGGAATTAAACTTGTCGTGCCATATATCACTGAAATAAAAGAAAGGGATTAAAATATGTCTGAATCATATAATTCCTACCTGTATGTGAAAATGCACGTTCTCCAGAGAGCTCGCGTTGATTCAAGCATTCAGAATATAAAATCCATTTGCAGTTTTGCGTCCGAAACCGCATACTGTATAGTGAATAAGATGAAGTTTACGATTCTAAAAATATGTATCCAGGAATCTGTCCATATACGATACGAAGATTGGGTGGCAGCCGAGGTTACTGAGTCGTCCACGGGCTCGCAGCAGAGTCTGAGGGTGTCGCCTCTTCTCCGGGCTTCTCTGCTTTCTCTTCCTCAGCTCTTCGCTGTATTGTGGCTCTTAAAGGAACACCGATTCTCTGAAAAGCTCTTTTAAATTCCATTTTGCCATTTTAACATTAAAACTACATCCCGCCATTGTTATTCAAACTTTTCCACGGAGCAATAGCCTGTTAGCTTAGCTTCTAAAGATGGCTGCCGCTATCTTTACATTCTGTCTAAAAAACACGTTTGAACGTAAAGGCTGCCCTCTACTGGTAAAGGCTAATGACATTTTTTATTTTTTACACAGGTTTTAATTGGACATTTTAAAGTGAAAATAACATAATATAGACATGTTACTGCAATGTTTTTTTATCTTGGGCATCTTCACATTGGAGTAAAGAGTTCATATAAAATTTTTGGTTAATAAATGTTACAGACATATTGAGATTTGAACTACTTCCTGTTTTGGCGGCATTGACGCACATTTAGTTTGGGCTGTGGCGCGCAAACGCTTCCGAAAATCAAAAATCCTTCTAGTAACTTTTGTGAGGCTCGGTCCAAGGATCGCGTACGTGGAATTTCATAAAGTTTGGACAAAATTTGTGACCTGTGAAACTTTTTTAAGGTTTTGTGTTCTCTCCAATATGGCGGCCGAACGACATGGATCTGTGACTTCATCTTCTCAAGCAACTTACACCGGTACTGCCCGAACATTTTAAAGTTTGAACGGTGTCTCTGCGTCAAACGGTCTGGTCGCTAGAGCTGACACAAAAAATCTACCCGGGAATAATAATAATAACTAGAAAATGCATTTCGGGACGAACTGCAAAAGTGTGCTTGCTCTGGTGCCGCCGATTTAGTTTGTGCATCCTCACATTGGAGTCCCAAGTTCATGTACAAAGTTTGGTTTCAATACGTGAAAGCGTTCCTGAGATAAACTACTTCCTGTTTTGGCGGCGTCGACGCACATTTAGTTTTTGCGGTTAACTTATTTACTCACTTAAGTACACATAACCAAAAGTTTATAATATGGAATATAACATTGTTTTATGCAGTTTTTTGTCAATGCTAATTATTTCACGACCTCTATTTAAACTACAACCGCCATTTTAATAACTGGCAAACATTAGGCTAGCTTCTAATAAGAGAAATTATACTTTTAGATTTCGTCAGGGCAGTAAAATCAGGTGTATGTTTGTCAGCGCGATACGCATGCAGTGGTGCAGGTGCTGGGCTGTGAGCGATGGGCGATTAACTTACTATCTGTCTGATTATTTAGGCTTCAACGTGGCAAACTCAGCCTAGATTCATGAAGATTTTAACAGAGGTGGAAAGAGTAGCCAAAAACTTTACTTAAGTTAAAGTAAAAGTAACTAAATAAATAATTACTCAAGTAGAAGTAAAAAGTATGCAATGAAAATAATACTCAAGTAGCGAGTTACTAGTTACTCATGAAAAAATAAATCTAGATATATGCACACACACACACACGCACACACACACGCACACACACACACACACACACACACACACACACACACACACACACACACACACACACACACACACACACACACACACACGCGCACACACACGCGCACACACACACACACACACGCAGTGCCCTCCATAAGTATCAGAACAATAAAGACAAGCTTTTTCTGTTTGATGTGGAGACCAGAAATTGGTAAGATAAATATCAGTATGCCAGAAGTTTAGAATGTCACATTTTATTAACCTTTGTTTATGTTTCAACACATACATGCTTTAACAACAAAGAACAACAGCATTAAATGCTGACTTATGTGTATTGTACACAAATGCACATAAGTGAATCAAACTGATCCTACATATTTTATGCTTTTCATGTGTAAACAGTCAGGACACAGCTCAGTGCCCATTAAAAAAAATAATGTGACAGATTCTGTACTTTTGTCTCATGTTCATCTTTTAATGTTTAGACATTTCTTGACTCCACAACAAACAGAAGAATACTTATGAAGGGCACTTCTACAGTATGTGTAAAACTGCAACATACACCAACAGTACAGAAAAAGAATACAAGCACAGAATAGACAAGCATTTCAAATTAACAAATTAACTTTAGTCTCAATGTTGATGTAGCTTGTAGCTGAAACATCAGACAAGTAAACTGACAACAGTTTTGTATATGTATAAAGTTGGAATCTCCTAAGATGGTCTGAGGACATTGACAGTTTACACTATAACAAAACTCATGTTTTCTTACGTTGTCATGTCACGTGTGTTTTGTGAGAATCACTTACATCATACAGTACATTAAACAGCGAATCAGACGTCAATCATCGAATTCATGGATCATGGATTTTCTTCAATCTGTGCTACAGTGTTTCTGGAGGTTGCACGCGTTTAACTGTGTCTGACGACGAACAGGTCGGCGGTCGCGCGTATGTAATGGCGGGTACATGTGTGAAGTTTTGCTTTTAGTTAAAAGATTGGTAAATTAATTTCCACGTCACCCAACACTGGTTATATTCTGCGTGTTTCTACATAGGTTACGAGTAAAACAGCTTCGGACGATTCCGTGTTTGAAGCGATCTGAACAATTCATTCAAACTGATTCGCGAACCACTTTAAAACATTTGGCCCATTCGCTTTGTAAAGAGTCGACTCAAAAGACTCATTTATTTGCAACACTTTGTAATGAAAACGACTCAAATGATTCATTAATCCGCGAATGCGCCAGAAACACAAGATAGCAATTTAAAAATAAAATACAAATTTCGTAATTAATTAAAATACCGATGCCAAACGATCACTGCTACGCGAGGACGCGAAACTGACGTCTTTACAAACTAATACGTTTACAATGTAAATGCTTTCTCTTCCTCAGCTCTTCGCTGTATTGTGGCTCTTAAAGGAACACCGATTCTCTGAAAAGCTCTTTTAAATTCCATTTTGCCATTTTAACATTAAAACTACATCCCGCCATTGTTATTCAAACTTTTCCACGGAGCAATAGCCTGTTAGCTTAGCTTCTAAAGATGGCTGCCGCTATCTTTACATTCTGTCTAAAAAACACGTTTGAACGTAAAGGCTGCCCTCTACTGGTAAAGGCTAATGACATTTTTTATTTTTTACACAGGTTTTAATTGGACATTTTAAAGTGAAAATAACATAATATAGACATGTTACTGCAATGTTTTTTTATCTTAGGCATCTTCACATTGGAGTAAAGAGTTCATATAAAATTTTTGGTTAATAAATGTTACAGACATATTGAGATTTGAACTACTTCCTGTTTTGGCGGCGTTGACGCACATTTAGTTTGGGCTGTGGCGCGCAAACGCTTCCGAAAATCAAAAATCCTTCTAGTAACTTTTGTGAGGCTCGGTCCAAGGATCGCGTACGTGGAATTTCATGAAGTTTGGACAAAATTTGTGACCTGTGAAACTTTTTTAAGGTTTTGTGTTCTTTCCAATATGGCGGCCGAACGACATGGATCTGTGACTTCATCCTCTCAAGCAACTTACACCGGTACTGCCCGAACATTTTAAAGTTTGAACGGTGTCTCTGCGTCAAACGGTCTGGTCGCTAGAGCTGACACAAAAAATCTACCCGGGAATAATAATAATAATAATAATAAGAATAATAAAACTTAAGAAGAACAATAAGTGTGCTTTTGCAAGCACACTTAACTAGAAAATGCACTTCCGGAGGAACCGCAAAAGTGTGCTTGCTCTGGTGCGGTCACTAACGTGATTTGTGAAATGTTACATTTTAGAATGTTTTTTATCTTGTGCATCCTCGCATTGGAGTCCCAAGTTCATGTACAAAGTTTGGTTTCAATACGTGAAAGCATTCCTGACACACACACACACACACACACACACACACACACACACACACACACACACACAGAAATGTATACAGGCTTGTAACCAGGGGTGCTTCCAGCATTTAAGGACATCCGGGGCTTAGCACAGACCATTTTATGTAAATACAGGGATAGCTAGCTAGCCTAGAACCAACTATAACGGCTGTGCTGCACATGTTCAGGGTTCGACATTAAGACTTGTCCGCTTGTCCGGGACAAGTGGATTTTTTGTAGGACAAGTGTAAGAAAAAATTAGTTGTCCGACTCCTCTATGAAAAATCCCTTGCTCTGCCACTGATTATCAAAACACAAAAAATACATTATATTATAAAACTTTACCCGGACAAGTGACTTTTGTGCATGGACAAGTGAAACACAAATTTACTTGTCCGAAGGACAAGTTCCTCAAAAAGTTAATGTCAAGCCCTCAGTGTTTTCTTATTACATTTTTTTTAGAATTGTAATTTAAATAATTTTAATTTTTGAGTGAACAATCCCTTTGAAGTGCCATATTTTACACACTAATTTTGTACATAATATACCAAAAATCCTTTAGTACTTAAGATAATCTTAAAAACATGAGACTTAAAGGTGCAGTGTGTAAATTTTAGCGGCATCTAGTGGTGAGGTTCCAAATTGCAACCAAAAGCTCAGTTCACAGCTCACCCCTCGCTTTTGAAATGCATAGAGAAGCTACGGTAGCCACCACAGGACAAACATGTCATGATTTTGTCCATTAAGACTGTAGAAACATGGTGGCACAAAATGCCGACTTCCATGTAAGGGGACCCTCTGTGTATGTAGATAAAAACATCTCATTCTAAAGTAATAAAAACATAACGGCCATATAAGAGCCATATGAAAGGTCTTTATACACCCCTGATAATATAGTTTTGTATATTATTTTGCATTTCTGTCAAGAGATCCTTCTAAAAATTACACACTGCACCTTTAATGTAGGCCAGAGTTCACGTCACAAAAAGCAGCAGATATAAGCTGCATTTTATTGATCATAAGCTCATTTTTAAAATAAGCGATAGGAAAGAGCGACAGCAGCACTGATAGCCTAATATCGTTTCATTTCTTTACTATTTATGAATATGATTGTGTGTTGAGCGTCTACGACAGGGCTATTCAATTAGTTTGTCATGAGGGCCAGAGATATATCAGTGATGATGACGACATATACATTTAAACATACTCATGTTGTATTTTGAAACTGCATAACAACAAAATAAGTGCATTGTACAATATACTTTTTCTACAAACATGTATTTTCAAACTGCATACAACAAAACTTGTGCATTGTAATATGACCAAGTAGGCTTTATCTACATCCAGACATGTTTGTATTTTGTATTTTAAAACTGCATAACAACATAAGTGCATTGTAAGATACCCGAGTTCTATTCTTATTCTACATTTAAAGGTGTAAATAAGAGCCATATCTACTCACTTAAGTACACATAACCAAAAGTTTATAATATGGAACATAAAATTGTTTTATGCAGTTTTTTGTCAAAGCTTATTATTTCACAACCCTTTATTTAAACTACAACCGCCATCTTAATAACTGGCAAACATTAGGCTAGCTTCTAATAAGATAAATTATACTTTTAGATTTCATCAGAGCAGTAAAATCACGTGTATGTTTGTCAGCGCGATACGCATACAGTGGTGCAGGACAGATGCTGGGCTGTGAGCGATGGCCGATTAACTTACTCGTTTAAATTGCATTCTTTTGTGAGAACGATGACTCGCATAATATTTGAGCCTTTGCTGTATGAGCAAGCACAGAGAAAACATTCGTTGTGGCGTTGACTAATGAATATGGATGATCTCTGTTCTTCTCTTCAATGGAGCGGGGCGTGGCTCTTTATAAATAATGCAGTAACATGAGAGACGGTACATCTCCCTCTTTTAATACAGTTAACAACGAAGTACAATATTTGTTTTCGATTTCACGTACACCATTTAAAAGCAGACATTCCAAGCATTATGTAGACATTTATCTTATGTTTCTATGAAAACAATTCGTTAAGTTACAGCTCATTTTTCTGACGTGTTTCTGAAAGGACGTCACTAAGAGAGAGAGCAAACCCGCATTATGTTTATTTTCTTAATTTTGCGAAAAGCACAACATTCTGTTTTTAATGGGAGTGGACAGAAAAAATACTAGACACTTTAAAGTTTTAAATGATGTATAAATCATATATGTAAGTCCAAAATCAGCAGAGTTATCTAAGTCTCTTTGCGGAGTGATTGAAAAATAAAGATTTTGCGGCGCCCGCGCCTCTGTCGACCCAGACTGTGAAATTAATGATAAAAGAAAATATTTCCCTCAGTGATTGACAGCATAATGCAATCAATCGTGTTCCCGTTCAACAGTAGCTAAGCATACGATTTAGATATATGTATCTTCTTACCTGAAGATCATGTAAATGGCATATACGCAGTCTTCTGGCAAAAGCTGTGTTTTTAAATGTGTCATACATTTCTGAAAGTCATGACTGTTTAAATACACTTGGCGTCACATGCATGATTTAAGGTAAAGTGACACTTTTTCGCGTCAATTCACAATCATTTAAATCATGCAGCTGTCATAGAGCCGACGCCAAACGATCACGCGAGCGAGGACGCGATACTGACGCGAGCGAAACTAATACGTTTACAATGTATTACATTGATGAAAAAGGGAATTAAACTTGTCGTGCCATATATCACTGAAATAAAAGAAAAGGATTAAAATATGTCTGAATCATATAATTCCTACCTGTATGTGAAAATGCACGTTCTCCAGAGAGCTCGCGTTGATTCAAGAATTCAGAATATAAAATCCATTTGCAGTTTTGCGTCCGAAACCGCATACTGTATAGTGAATAAGATGAAGTTTACGATTCTAAAAATATGTATCCAGGAATCTGTCCATATACGATACGAAGCTTGGGTGGCAGCCGAGGTTACCGAGTCCTCCATGGGCTCGCAGCAGAGTCTGAGGCTGCCGCCTCTTGTCCGGGCTTCTCTGCTTTCTCTTCCTCAGCTCTTCGCTGTATTATGGCTCTTAAAGGAACACTTGATTCTCTCAACAGCTCTTCTCTATTCCATTTTGCCATTTAAACCTTAAAAATACATCTCGCCATTGTTATTCAAACTTTTCCACGGAGCAATAGCCTGTTAGCTTAGCTTCTAAAGATGGCTGCCGCTATCTTTACATTCTGTCTAAAAAACACGTTTGAACGTAAAGGCTGCCCTCTACTGGTAAAGGCTAATGACATTTTTTATTTTTTACACAGGTTTTAATTGGACATTTTAAAGTGAAAATAACATAATATAGACATGTTACTGCAATGTTTTTTTATCTTGGGCATCTTCACATTGGAGTAAAGAGTTCATATAAAATTTTTGGTTAATAAATGTTACAGACATATTGAGATTTGAACTACTTCCTGTTTTGGCGGCGTTGACGCACATTTAGTTTGGGCTGTGGCGCGCAAACGCTTCCGAAAATCAAAAATCCTTCTAGTAACTTTTGTGAGGCTCGGTCCAAGGATCGCGTACGTGGAATTTCATGAAGTTTGGACAAAATTTGTGACCTGTGAAACTTTTTTAAGGTTTTGTGTTCTTTCCAATATGGCGGCCGAACGACATGGATCTGTGACTTCATCCTCTCAAGCAACTTACACCGGTACTGCCCAAACATTTTAAAGTTTGAACGGTGTCTCTGCGTCAAACGGTCTGGTCGCTAGAGCTGACACAAAAAATCTACCCGGGAATAATAATAATAACTAGAAAATGCACTTCCGGAGGAACCGCAAAAGTGTGCTTGCTCTGGTGCGGTCACTAACGTGATTTGTGAAATGTTACATTTTAGAATGTTTTTTATCTTGTGCATCCTCGCATTGGAGTCCCAAGTTCATGTACAAAGTTTGGTTTCAATACGTGAAAGCATTCCTGACACACACACACACACACACACACACACACACACACACACAGAAATGTATACAGGCTTGTAACCAGGGGTGCTTCCAGCATTTAAGGACATCCGGGGCTTAGCACAGACCATTTTATGTAAATACAGGGATAGCTAGCTAGCCTAGAACCAACTATAACGGCTGTGCTGCACATGTTCAGGGTTCGACATTAAGACTTGTCCGCTTGTCCGGGACAAGTGGATTTTTTGTAGGACAAGTGTAAGAAAAAATTAGTTGTCCGACTCCTCTATGAAAAATCCCTTGCTCTGCCACTGATTATCAAAACACAAAAAATACATTATATTATAAAACTTTACCCGGACAAGTGACTTTTGTGCATGGACAAGTGAAACACAAATTTACTTGTCCGAAGGACAAGTTCCTCAAAAAGTTAATGTCAAGCCCTCAGTGTTTTCTTATTACATTTTTTTTAGAATTGTAATTTAAATAATTTTAATTTTTGAGTGAACAATCCCTTTGAAGTGCCATATTTTACACACTAATTTTGTACATAATATACCAAAAATCCTTTAGTACTTAAGATAATCTTAAAAACATGAGACTTAAAGGTGCAGTGTGTAAATTTTAGCGGCATCTAGTGGTGAGGTTCCAAATTGCAACCAAAAGCTCAGTTCACAGCTCACCCCTCGCTTTTGAAATGCATAGAGAAGCTACGGTAGCCACCACAGGACAAACATGTCATGATTTTGTCCAATATATCTCCGCACAGCACGTTTATTAAACACAAGATCACTCGCATGTGCACACATAAGTTACTGCTTTCATGAGCAACACGTGAGGTAATGGCGGCGGCTGTAAACAAACATTGAGCACGTTTATTGTGCAAGTTTATCATGCTTGTCCCTTGTTGTGTTTCTACTATAATGATATAATGATTACAAAAACACAACTAAGAGTCCAAACAACGATAGGCAGTTGTTCTTTTGAGCTTTTTACTGCACACAAAACTTTATCATGATTAGGCTACTATGGTTTTTAAAAGGTAACTTATACTTGTGAAATTAATATAATATATATATCTCTATCTATATCTATCTATCTATCTATCTATCTATCTATCTATCTATCTATCTATCTATCTATCTATCTATCTATCTATATATATATATATATATATATATATATATATATATATATATATATACAGAGCCGGATTAAATAAATGGACTACACTAGGCAGGCTGCATTTTTTGAGGCCCCCCCCCATCGAGGTTATTTATGAATTGAAATCTGAAACTTACCAAAAGTTAATTCACATTTTACATAGCCTAGTATTTGGTTACAAATTGTTTGTATGCCAAATTAAGTCTTGTGTTGTATATTAACCAGTCTATCAGACTATTTTTTGCTAAATGTATTATTTATACGTCATTACACGGCTCTATTAAATGCTATTAAATTGATTATCCTCACCTTATCCATTGGGCATTGGGAGTGTCATTATTAAGGCAGTAGTACCAGTAAATAACCAATAGGTGTCAGTAATCCGCGGGAGAACTTCGCTGCATATTTCTCTTCAAGATTGAGAATCGCAACGAAATCCTCGTCGAGCAACACGTCCACTGAGGTAAATGTCCTCAAAACACTGGTTATTTATGTTTCAGTTATATGAATTATATAATAACAGTTTTTATATTATGTATACCAGTTTTATCTCGAAGTAATGGTAGTACTTAACTCTAATGTATCGTTTCTGAGGCTGCTAGATTTTTCTTTACGCTATTCACGTTTGTGAAGTGAATTTAAAGCACATATTGCTTGCATTTGACTTAGTTAGCCACTATCCATTGGTTTTGTTATCATGTTTGGTGAGATATCTAACGTGATTACTGGGGCTTAAAGAGTAACTAAACCCTAATCCAACTTTTTTTAGTTACAGATCTGTAAGAATGATGGTTTATTAGTGCTGTTCATTGATTTAAGTAGGTTTTTTGACATTTGGATATAAAGTGTTTCAATACTACAATATATGGTGTAAAAACGTCTGAGTGCTGCCCTCTTCAGGTTGAACGGTGGCTACTGCAGTTGAATTTTCCTATTGGATGTTGGGTCCAAAAAATGACTCGTGACGTAAGCAGATTCAAGCTTACCACGCCCTTGTTACGATCTCACCACACACTTGGTACGAGCTTAGTTCGTCCCCTCTATCTCTGTTGGGATCTGCCCACTTTTCTTGGATTTTTCAAATATTGCCAGTGGGTGGAGTCAGGCTCTGACCAGGGGTTTAGTTACGCTTTAAAGAAAAAAAATCTTGACCCCGCTAGTTCTGCCATTACAGTCATGAATTATTATGCAAGCTAACTTTTTTTTTTGCCTCATTATTATACGTAAACATGCCTTATATAACGTAGGGAAATGATCGTTTGTCCTTTATTTATTTATTTTTTGCAGCAACCATGTCTGTGTCCTTAAAGAAACTCTGTCAGGTACAGAGTGGAACGATGAACTTGAAAATCAACCATTCTGATGACTGGCGTCCCTATCCGAGTCACCACCTCAGACAACAACAGTCCCATGCAAACTCACAAACACAAATACACTAAGTAATGCCCTTAATAAAGAAAGACTTAACTATGATTTTATCTGTGTTAACCTATGATATCAGTTATTGATGTATTTTAAATATTTACGTATCATAGGCTTATCATACGCATTGAAGTTTTAAAATGTATCTAATATAATACTTGAATTAAATTGAATGTTTTGGATACCACCATTAAATTATTTTGTGCGTGTAAAACACAAGTAGCAATGTTTTTATTGAATTCAATTTTAAATTAAATTGAATGTTTTGCATACCACCATTAAATTATTTTGTGCATGTTAAACACAAGTAAAGGTTTTATTTATTGGAGATAAAATGGCTGTTTAATTAATATAATACTTCTGTTTGTTAGGCACTAACAAGTGAAAATAGTTAGGTTTAAGTACATTTATTAAAACTCGATAGCTGTAATGCTTCTGTGCAGAAGGAAGCCCGTGAGCCACGAAGGTAAGTTTGCGAGCAGATTAATTTCCACTTATTAGACAGCATAGTCAGCTCATCGTGTTTTGTATTGCATCACTTATAGATCGTAAACCTTTAAAATCGAGTTTAGTAAGATTGTATGCAACAGTCGGCTTTGGTTAACTATTAGGCATCGTCTCTTGTCACAAGGCTCAATGTGACCGCAGTATTTGTTGAACACTGCTGGCAGCGGCGACGTCTGTGTCCTCACCATTCTTATCAATGAGAGCATAAGTTCGTATCTCCCTGCTCCCGAGTCATAAAGCTCGTCTTTAACGATACAATGTTTAATAACTTAAAAAATACGGCATTTTTTTAATTTCCTGAAAAATAATGGTTTTGAAGATAATAGGATTCCGCCCGATTAAGACTGTAGAAACATGGTGGCACAAAATGCCGACTTCCATGTAAGGGGACCCTCTATGTAGATAAAAACATCTCATTCTAAAGTAATAAAAACATAACGGCCATATAAGAGCCATATGAAAGGTCTTTATACACCCCTGATAATATAGTTTTGTATATTATTTTGCATTTCTGTCAAGAGATCCTTCTAAAAATTACACACTGCACCTTTAATGTAGGCCAGAGTTCACGTCACAAAAAGCAGCAGATATAAGCTGCATTTTATTGATCATAAGCTCATTTTTAAAATAAGCGATAGGAAAGAGCGACAGCAGCACTGATAGCCTAATATCGTTTCATTTCTTTACTATTTATGAATATGATTGTGTGTTGAGCGTCTACGACAGGGCTATTCAATTAGTTTGTCATGAGGGCCAGAGATATATCAGTGATGATAACGACATATACATTTAAACATACTAATGTTGTATTTTGAAACTGCATAACAACAAAATAAGTGCATTGTACAATATACTTTTTCTACAAACATGTATTTTCAAACTGCATACAACAAAACTTGTGCATTGTAATATGACCAAGTAGGCTTTATCTACATCCAGACATGTTTGTATTTTGTATTTTAAAACTGCATAACAACATAAGTGCATTGTAAGATACCCGAGTTCTATTCTTATTCTACATTTAAAGGTGTAAATAAGAGCCATATCTACTCACTTAAGTACACATAACCAAAAGTTTATAATATGGAACATAAAATTGTTTTATGCAGTTTTTTGTCAAAGCTTATTATTTCACAACCCTTTATTTAAACTACAACCGCCATCTTAATAACTGGCAAACATTAGGCTAGCTTCTAATAAGAGAAATTATACTTTTAGATTTCATCAGAGCAGTAAAATCACGTGTATGTTTGTCAGCGCGATACGCATGCAGTGGTGCAGGACAGATGCTGGGCTGTGAGCGATGGCCGATTAACTTACTCGTTTAAATTGCATTCTTTTGTGAGAACGATGACTCGCATAATATTTGAGCCTTTGCTGTATGAGCAAGCACAGAGAAAACATTCGTTGTGGCGTTGACTAATGAATATGGATGATCTCTGTTCTTCTCTTCAATGGAGCGGGGCGTGGCTCTTTATAAATGATGCAGTAACATGAGAGACGGTACATCTCCCTCTTTTAATACAGTTAACAACGAAGTACAATATTTGTTTTCGATTTCACTTACACCATTTTAAAGCAGACAATCCAAGCATTATGTAGACATTTATCTTATGTTTCTATGAAAACAATTCGTTAAGTTACAGCTCATTTTTCTGACGTGTTTCTGAAAGGACGTCACTAAGAGAGAGAGCAAACCCGCATTATGTTTATTTTCTTAATTTTGCGAAAAGCACAACATTCTGTTTTTAATGGGAGTGGACAGAAAAAATACTAGACACTTTAAAGTTTTAAATGATGTATAAATCATATATGTAAGTCCAAAATCAGCAGAGTTATCTAAGTCTCTTTGCGGAGTGATTGAAAAATAAAGATTTTGCGGCGCCCGCGCCTCTGTCGACCCAGACTGTGAAATTAATGATAAAAGAAAATATTTCCCTCAATGATTGACAGCATAATGCAATCAATCGTGTTCCCGTTCAACAGTAGCTAAGCATACGATTTAGATATATGTATCTTCTTACCTGAAGATCATGTAAATGGCATATACGCAGTCTTCTGGCAAAAGCTGTGTTTTTAAATGTGTCATACATTTCTGAAAGTCATGACTGTTTAAATACACTTGGCGTCACATGCATGATTTAAGGTAAAGTGACACTTTTTCGCGTCAATTCACAATCATTTAAATCATGCAGCTGTCATAGAGCCGACGCCAAACGATCACGCGAGCGAGGACGCGATACTGACGCGAGCGAAACTAATACGTTTACAATGTATTACATTGATGAAAAAGGGAATTAAACTTGTCGTGCCATATATCACTGAAATAAAAGAAAGGGATTAAAATATGTCTGAATCATATAATTCCTACCTGTATGTGAAAATGCACTTTATCCAGAGAGCTCGCGTTGATTCAAGCATTCAGAATATAAAATCCATTTGCAGTTTTGCGTCCGAAACCGCATACTGTATAGTGAATAAGATGAAGTTTTAGGATTTTAAAAATATGTATCCAGGATTCCGCTGTCCATATACGATACGAAGCTTGGGTGCCAGCCGATGGTGCTGCGTGCCCCACGGGCTCTATGCAGCAGAGTCTCAGGCTGTGGCCTCTTCTCCGGGCTTCTCTGCTCTCCGTCTTTCTCAGCTCTTCGCTGTATTGTGGCTCTTAAAGGAACACTCGATTCTCTCAACAGCTCTTCTCTATTCCATTTTGCCATTTAAACCTTAAAACTACATCCCGCCATTGTTATTCAAACTTTTCCACGGAGCAATAGCCTGTTAGCTTAGCTTCTAAAGATGGCTGCCGCTATCTTTACATTCTGTCTAAAAAACACGTTTGAACGTAAAGGCTGCCCTCTACTGGTAAAGGCTAATGACATTTTTTATTTTTTACACAGGTTTTAATTGGACATTTTAAAGTGAAAATAACATAATATAGACATGTTACTGCAATGTTTTTTTATCTTGGGCATCTTCACATTGGAGTAAAGAGTTCATATAAAATTTTTGGTTAATAAATGTTACAGACATATTGAGATTTGAACTACTTCCTGTTTTGGCGGCATTGACGCACATTTAGTTTGGGCTGTGGCGCGCAAACGCTTCCGAAAATCAAAAATCCTTCTAGTAACTTTTGTGAGGCTCGGTCCAAGGATCGCGTACGTGGAATTTCATGAAGTTTGGACAAAATTTGTGACCTGTGAAACTTTTTTAAGGTTTTGTGTTCTTTCCAATATGGCGGCCGAACGACATGGATCTGTGACTTCATCCTCTCAAGCAACTTACACCGGTACTGCCCGAACATTTTAAAGTTTGAACGGTGTCTCTGCGTCAAACGGTCTGGTCGCTAGAGCTGACACAAAAAATCTACCCGGGAATAATAATAATAATAATAATAAGAATAATAAAACTTAAGAAGAACAATAAGTGTGCTTTTGCAAGCACACTTAATAAATATAGCTGCAAGCAGCAATTGCGGGGCCAAGCACCTTCAGCGCAATGAGCACCCAAAGCACAGCAAAAACCACACGACGCAGCAAATGTGCAAAGCGCAGAAAGCGCGCAATACAGAGCCCGAACCCGAAGCAAAGCAAATGCAGAGCAGGACCACTGCAGTGCGGAGCAACAACAGTAAAGATGGCAAACATATAACACGTGTGGAAAACCAGACAGGTCGAGAAGAACGTGTTAAAGGGAACACAAAAGAAAATCTCACTAAGTGAAAGAGCTGGGATTCGAACCCATGAACTCAGGTTCCCAAAGCACGGCACTAACCGCATGCGCCACTGAGTAAACGATTAAACCACTGAGTTGGTGTGTCCAAGCTATAGAATTGAGATTTAGAGCTGTAAACATTGATATCCAGCAATTACCAGAAGTGCAGAAATGACAACAGAGAGCACAAATAACTGAAATACAATGTATAGTATGAAAGTCACAAAACTTAGATGAGAAAAAAAGTTAAGACAAAAAAAACACTGCACATGGGATTTGAACCCATGAACTCAGATTCCCAAAGCACAGCACTAACCGAATGCACCACTGAGGAATCATGGGTTGAAAGGCTGTGGAAAAGAGGCTTCAAAGCTGCAAACATTGACATGCCAATCACTGAAAATGCAGAAATAACACAACAAAGCAAAAATAAACAGAAATACAAAGTGTAGGGCAATCAGATAACTTAAATGGCACGGAATTCGTGAAGAACATTTTGTACAATAATGAACAACACGGGCAAATTTTGTCAGATTCTTTTTAATATGACAAAGGGACAGCATGACAGGCACGGTCCGCTTACAGAGGTATTTCTTAAAAATTTGACACGCAGCAGAAAAATCTGTTCAGTCACGTCTGTGTGGATTGCTCCAAACATTATACAAGCAGAACCTGGCATAAAATAAACAAAATTTGTAAAAGGAGTAGCGAAAAAATCATTTACCATATGCCTTACAATAACACATGAACATAATGTTGGGAAATGACAAACGAGGTATCGTTGCGATCGGCATAAAACAGTGAATCCAATTTCACAAAGAAAATGTATATCAGACAAAGTATTCAGAAGTTATAAGCAGTTCAATAAGAACTGTTATAGTTTATAACCCCTAGGTGGCGCTGTACTCTGACTTCCCAGGTACCTTCAGGACATCATGTCGAGGCTCCTTACCATTTTTTGCGCGGATATGTCTAATAGTTCAAAAAATATAACAATTTATGTGAAATTTCAAAATGGCGGACAGGCGGTTTGGTCAAACCCGGCATAATTCACATCGACAGATGTGGCATGAGGTAAGCAATCCAAAGACATCAAGATCATAATTTTCTGACAAACAGTTAAGAAGTTATGGGCAAAAATAGCCTATTTTATTATCTCATGACCCATAGGTGGCGCTGTCACCAAATTTGGCATAGACCCCAAGTTCATGGTCCACATGAAGTGTACCAAATTTCATTTCAATTGATCAAAGAATGACCGAGCTACAGCTTCAGAACCATTTTTGCGTCAACCTCGTTAAGTTTGCGCATTTATTACTTTTGAATAAAGATAAAAATCAAAATTCTGTTCGGTCATTTCTATGCGGCTCACTCCAAAGATCATCTGTACCAAATCTCATAAGAATTGAACCACATTTGAAGGAGGAGTAGCGAAAAAACTAAATACTGTACATTTCAAAATGGCCGCTACTGTAATGGGTGGAGTCTTACTGTAAAGTAACAAATTCAATAAGCGGGATGAGAGTAATCACGTGTACTAAGTAGAATTTTCATAGATCAAATGGTTCACCAACTATAACAGTTTGAACATTGAATTTTTGGACTACTGGTGGCGCTATAGAGTTACTGCTAAAGACCCCATTTTTGGTCACATGACTATTTATGACCACCTCTACAACTGTGCCAAATTTCATCATTTTCCTATGTACCGTTCATAGGGCTGCCATAGACTCCCATTGGGGAAAAATAATAATAAATATAGCTGCAAGCAGCAACTCGGGGCCAAGCACCTTAAGCGCAATAATGAGCACCCAAAGCAAGCACAGCAAGCACACAAAACACAGCAAGCTCACAAATCACAGCAAGCTCACAAAGCACAGCCGGCACACAAAGCACAGCCGGCACACAAAGCACAGCCGGCACACAAAGCACAGCAAGCTCACAAAGCACAGTAAGCATACAAAGCACAGAAAGCTCACAAAGCACAGCAAGGTCACAAAGCACAGCAAGGTCACAAAGCATAGCAAGCACACAAAGCACAGTAAGCTTACAAAACACAGCAAACACACAAAGCACATCAAGCACACAAAGCACATCAAACACACAAAGCACAGCAAGCTCAAAAAGCACAACAAGCTCACAAACCACAGCAAGCTCACCAAGCACAGCAAGCACACCAAGCATAGCAAGCACACAAAGCACAGCAAGCTGACAAAGCACAGCAAGCTCAAAATACACAGCAAGCTCAGAAAGCACAGCAAGCACACAAAGCACCGCAAGCTCAGAAAGCACAGCAAGCTCACAAAGCACAGCAAGCACACAAAGCACATTAAGCTCACAAAGCACAGCATGCTTACAAAGCACAGCAAGCACACAAAGCACAGCAGGCACACAATGCACAGCAAGCACACAAAGCACAGCAAGAACCAGCACAATGCAGAGCAACAACAGCAAACATGGAAAAATAGAACACATGTGAACTACAGACAGGTTGAGAAGAATTGATGAGGAAGAACAAAAAGTCATGACTCAGGTGGGATTCGAACACAGGAACTCAGACTCTCAATGCATGTGGTTTAACTAGATGCGCCACTCAGTTGACACATTTCATGAGGCAGCAGACAAGAGATTAGAGAGCTGAAAGGATTAACATATGTCAATCACCAAAGATGCAGGAAAGACACAGCAGAAGCACCACACTGCAGAGCAACAACAGCAAACATGGAAAAATAAAACACATGTGAACTACAGACAGGTTGAGAAGAATTGATGAGGAAGAACAAAACGTCATGACTCAGGTGGGATTCGAACCCAGGAACTCAGAATCTCAATGCATGTGGTTTAACTAGATGCGCCACTCAGTTGACACAGTTCATGAGGCAGCAGAAAAAGATTAGATATCTGCAAGGATTGACATATGTCAATCACCAAAGATGCAGAATTGACACAGCAGAAGTAGAAATAACATAAATACAATGTACATGAGTTCAAGTGAAATTGAAGACAAGAGGATCATTATGTATAGTACTGCTATACAATGTAATATACAGTCATATTAATTTACTATGACAAATAGACAACGTCACAGGCACGGTCAACTTTGGAGTGGTATTTCTAAGAAAGATAACATATCAAAAATCTGTTCAGTCATTTCTGTGCGGATTGCTCCAAACATTATACGAGCAGAACCTGGCAAAAAATAAACAAAATTTGTAAAAGGAGTAGCGGAAAAATCATCTACCAAATGCTTTACAATAATACATGAACAGAATTTTGGAAAATGACAAATGAGGTATCGTTGCAACCGGCATAAACCAGTGAATACAATTTCAGAAAGAAATTCATATCAGACAAAGTATTCCGAAGTTATAAGCAGTTCCATAAGAACGGTTATAGTTTATTACCCCTAGGTGGCGCTGTACTCTGACTTCCCAGGTACCTTCAGGACATCATGTCAAAGCTCCTTACCACTTTTTGCACGGATATGTGCAATAGTTCAAAAAATATAACAATTCATGTGAAATTTCAAAATGCCGGACAGGCGGTTTGGTCAAACCCGGCATAATACCCATCGACAGATGCGGCATGAGGTAAGCAATCCATAGACATCAAGATCATAATTTTCTGACAAACAGTTCAGAAGTTATGGGCAAAAATAGCCTATTTTCATATCTCATGACCCATAGGTGGCGCTGTCACCAAATTTGGCATGAACCCCAAGTTCATGGTCCACATGAAGTGTACCAAATTTCATTTCAATTGATCAAAGAATGACCGAGCTACAGCTTCAGAACCATTTTTGCGTCAACCTCGTTAACTTTGCGCATTTATTACTTTTGAACAAAGATAAATATCAAAATTCTGTTCGGTCATTTCTGTGCGGCTCACTCCAAAGTTCACCTGTGCCAAATTTCATAACAATTGAACCAAATTTGAAGGAGGAGTAGCGAATAAACGGAATACTGTACATTTCAAAATGGCCGCTACTGTCATGGGTGGAGTTTTACTGTAAGGTATTAAAAACAACAAGCATGAGGAGAGCAATCACGTGTACTAAGTAGAATTTTCATAGATCAAGCGGATCAGCAGTTATAACCATTTGAACATTGAATTTTTGCACTGCTGGTGGCGCTATAGAGATAGGACTAGAGACCCCATTTTTGGTCACATGACTTTTTAAGACCACCACTACAACTGTGCCAAATTTCATCATTTTCCTACGTACGGTTCATAGGGCTGCCATAGACTCCCATTGGGGAAGAAGATGAAGAATAAATATAGCTGCAAGCAGCAATTGCGGGGCCAAGCACCTTCAGCGCAATGAGCACCCAAAGCACAGCAAACACCACACGACGCAGCAAATGTGCAAAGCGCAGAAAACGCGCAATACAGAGCCTGAACCCGAAGCAAAGCAAATGCAGAGCAGAACCACTGCAGTGCAGAGTGACAACAGTAAAAATGGCAAAAATATAACACGTGTGGAAAACCAGACAGGTCGAGAAGAACGTGTTAAAGGGAACACAAAAGGAAATCTCAATAAGTGAAAGTAAGAGCTGGGATTCAAACCCATGACCTCCGGTTCCCAAAGCATGGATCTTACCGTATGCGCCGCTGAGTAAACGATTAAACCACTGAGTTGGTGTGTCCAAGCTATAGAAACGAGCTTTAGAGCTATAAACATTGATATCCAGCAATTACCAAACGTGCAGAAATGACAAGAGAGAGCACAAATAACTGAAATACAATGTATAGTGTGAAAATCACAAAACTTAAGAGAGAAAAAAATTTAAGACAAAAAATCACTGCACATGGGATTCGAACCCATGACCTCAGATTCCCAAAGCACGGCACCAACCGCATGCGCCACTGAGTAAACAATTAAACCACTGAGTTGGTGTGTCCAAGCTATAGAAACAAGCTTTAGAGCTATAAACAATGATATCCAGTAATTACCAAAAGTGCAGAAATGACAAGAGAGAGCACAAATAACTGAAATACAATGTATAGTATGAAAATGACAAAACTTAAGAGAGAAAAAAGTTAAGACAAAAAAAAACCACTGCACATGGGATTCGAACCCATGAACTCAGGTTCCCAAAGCACAGCACTTACCGCATGCACCACTGAGTAAACGTGTAAACCACTGAGTTGGTGTGTCCAAGCTATAGAATTGAGATTTAGAGCTGTAAACATTGATATCCAGCAATTACCAAAAGAGCAGAAATGACAAGAGAGCACAAATAACTGAAATACAATGTATAGTATGAAAATCACAAAACTTAAGTGAGAAAAAAAGTTAAGACAAACTATCACTGCACATGGGATTCGAACCCATGACCTCAGAATCTCATGGTATGTGGTTAACTAGATACGCAACTCAGTTAACACAGTTCAAAGGGCAGCAAAAAAACAGCTTAGGTGCTGCAAGGATTGACATATGCCAATCAACACAGATGCAGAACTGACAGTGCAGAGAAGAACTAACAGAAATACAATGTATATGAGAATCAAAAAGCTCAAGTGAGATTGAAGACAAGAAGATCATTCTGTATAGTAATGCTATACAATGTAATATACAGTCACATTCATTTACTATGACAAAAAGACAACGTCACAGGCACAGTCAACTTTGGAGTGGTATTTCTAAGAAAGAGAACAGAATATCAAAAATCTGTTCAGTCATTTCTGTGCGGATTGCTCCAAACATTATACGAGCAATACCTGGCATAAAATAAACAAAATTAGTAAAAGGAGTAGCGAAAAAATCATCTACCATATGCTTTACAATAACACATGAACAGAATGTTGGAAAATGACAAACGAGGTATCGTTGCAATCGGCATAAACCAGTGAATACAATTTCACAAAGAAATTAATATCAGACAAAGTATTCAGAAGTTATAAGCAGTTCCATAAGAACTGTTATAGTTTATAACCCCTAGGTGGCGCAGTACTCTGACTTCCCAGGTACCTTCAGGACATCATGTCAAAGCTCCTTACTAATTTTTGCGCGGATATGTCCAATAGTTCAAAAAATATAACAAATTATGTGAAATTTCAAAATGGCGGACAGGCGGTTCGGTCAAACCCGGCATAATACACATCGACAGATGCGGCATGAGGTAAGCAATCCATAGACATCAAGATCATAATTTTCTGACAAACATTTCAGAAGTTATGGGCAAACATAGCCTATTTTCATATCTCATGACCCATAGGTGGCGCTGTCACCAAATTTGGCATGAACCCCAAGTTCATGGTCCACATGAAGTGTACCAAATTTCATTTCAATTGATCAAAGAATGACCGAGCTACAGCTTCAGAACCATTTTTGCGTCAACCTCGTTAAGTTTGCGCATTTATTACTTTTGAACAAAGATATATATCAAAATTCTGTTCGGTCATTTCTGTGCGGCTCACTCCAAAGATCACCTGTGCCAAATTTCATAACAATTGAACAAAATTTGAATGAGGATTAGCGAATAAACAAAATACTGTACATTTCAAAATGGCCGCTACTGTAATGGGTGGAGTTTTACTGTAAGGTATTAAAAACAACAAGCATGAGTAGAGCAATCACGTGTGCTAAGTAGAATTTTCATAGATCAAGCGGATCAGCAGTTATAACCATTTGAACATTGAATTTTTGCACTGCTGGTGGCGCTATAGAGTTAGTACTAGAGACCCCATTTTTGGTCGCATGACTTTTTAAGACCACCACTATAACTGTGCCAAATTTCATCATTTTCCTATGTACAGTTCATAGGGCTGCCAGAGACGCCTATGGCTAAGAAGAAGAAGACGCAGAATAATAATAATAATACTAACAATTCCAATAGGTGTCACAGCACCTTCGGTGCTTGACCCCTAATAATAAGAATAATAAAACTTAAGAAGAACAATAAGTGTGCTTTTGCAAGCACACTTAATAAAGAATTAAATGCTTACAGCACCTGGTATTCCCAGGCGGTCTCCCATCCAAGTATTAACCAGGCCCGATCCTGCTTGGCTTCCGAGATCAGACGAGAGCAGGCGTGCTGAGGGTGGTGTGGCCGTAAGCGAGCGCTGACTCGATTCGAGAGCCACTTCAAGACTAATGTGGCAACGCCATGCCATCGGCGAACGCTTACAGAAAGGATGCATTTCTGGAAAAAAAATTATATGAATAATTAAATAAATAATTAATTAAATAAAGAATTAAATAAAGAATTAAATGCTTACAGCACCTGCTATTCCCAGGCGGTCTTCTATCCAAGTACTAACCAGGCCCGACCCTGCTTGGCTTCCGAGATCAGACGAGAGCGGGCGCGATCAGGGTGGTGTGGCCGTAAGCGAGCGCTGACTCGATTCGAGAGCCACTTCAAGACTAATGTGGCAACGCCATGCCATCGGCGAACGCTTACAGAAAGGATGCATTTCTGGAAAAAAATTATATGAATAAATAATTAATTAAATAAGGAATTAAATGCTTACAGCACCTGGTATTCCCAGGCGGTCTCCCATCCAAGTACTAACCAGGCCCAACCCTGCTTGGCTTCCGAGATCAAACGAGAGCGGGCGTGCTCAGGGTGGTGTGGCCGTAAGCGAGCGCTGACTCGATTCAAGAGCCACTTCAAGACTAATGTGGCAACGCCATGCCATCGGCGAACGCTACAGAAAGGATGCATTTCTGGAAAAAATTATATGAATAAATAATTAAATAATTAATTAAATGCTTACAGCACCTGGTATTCCCAGGCGGTCTCCCATCCAAGTACTAAATAGGCCCGACCCTGCTTGGCTTCCGAGATCAGACGAGAGCGGGCTTGCTTAGGGTGGTGTGGCCGTAAGCGAGCGCTGACTCGATTCGAGAGCCACTTCAAGACTAATGTGGCAACGCCATGCCATCGGCGAACGCTTACAGAAAGGATGCATTTCTGGAAAAAAATTATATGAATAAATAATTAATTAAATAAGGAATTAAATGCTTACAGCACCTGGTATTCCCAGGCGGTCTCCCATCCAAGTACTAACCAGGCCCAACCCTGCTTGGCTTCCGAGATCAAACGAGAGCGGGCGTGCTCAGGGTGGTGTGGCCGTAAGCGAGCGCTGACTCGATTCAAGAGCCACTTCAAGACTAATGTGGCAACGCCATGCCATCGGCGAACGCTACAGAAAGGATGCATTTCTGGAAAAAATTATATGAATAAATAATTAAATAATTAATTAAATAAGGAATTAAATGCTTACAGCACCTGGTATTCCCAGGCGGTCTCCCATCCAAGTACTAAATAGGCCCGACCCTGCTTGGCTTCCGAGATCAGACGAAAGCGGGCTTGCTTAGGGTGGTGTGGCCGTAAGCGAGTGCTGACTCGATTCGAGAGCCACTTCAAGACTAATGTGGCAACGCCATGCCATCGGCGAACGCTTACAGAAAGGATGCATTTCTGGAAAAAAATTATATGAATAAATAATTAAATAATTAATTAAATAATTAATTAAATAAAGAATTAAATAAAGAATTAAATGCTTACAGCACCTGGTATTCCCAGGCGGTCTCCCATCCAAGTACTAACCAGGCCCAACCCTGCTTGGCTTCCGAGATCAGACGAGAGCGGGCGTGCTCAGGGTGGTGTGGCCGTAAGCGAGCGCTGACTCGATTCGAGAGCCACTTCAAGACTAATGTGGCAACGCCATGCCATCGGCGAACGCTTACAGAAAGGATGCATTTCTGGAAAAAAATTATATGAATAAATAATTAAATAATTAATTAAATAAAGAATTAAATAAAGAATTAATTAAAGAATTAAATGCTTACAGCACCTGGTATTCCCAGGCGGTCTCCCATCCAAGTACTAACCAGGCCCGACCCTGCTTGGCTTGCTCACACTTACTCACATTTACACACTTACTCACACTCACACCTACTCACACTCGCTCACATTTACACACTCACTCACATTTACACACTTGCTAACACTTACATTCACACTCACTCACACTTACTCCCACTCACTCCACATTTACACACTTGCTCACACTTACTCTCACAGTTACTCACACCCACTCATTTACACTAACTCAATCACACCTACACTCACAATTACTCACATTTACACACTTTTTAACACTTACATTCACACTCACTCACACTCACTCACATTGACACACTTGCTCACACTTACTCTCACACTTACTCACACCCACTCACACTCACTCACATTTACACACTAACGCATATTGACACTGACACTTAATTTCACTCACATTTACACACTTACTCACACTTGCTTACATTTACACACTCACATTTACACACTTACTAACACTTACATTCACACTGACTCACACTCACTCACATTGACACACTTGCTCACACTTACTAACACCCACTCACACTTACATTTACACACTTACTCACACTCACTGACATTAACACACTTACTCCCATTTATACACTTACTCCCATTTACACACTTACTCACACTCACTCTTACTCACACTGACTGACATTTACACACTTGCTCACATTTACACACTTACTCACACTTACTCACACTCACACTTACACTCACTGACATTTACACACTTACTCACATTAAACACTTACTCAAACTCACTGACATTTACACACTTACTCACATTTACACAACTTACTCACATTCGCATACATTTACACACTCACATTTACACATTTACTAACACTTACAATCACAATTACTCACACTCACTGACAATTACACACTTACTCCCATTTACACACTTGCTCACACTCACACTTACACTCACTGACATTTACACACTTACTTACATTAAACACTTACTCAAACTCACTGACATTTACACACTTACTCACATTTACACAACTTACTCACATTCGCATACATTTACACACTCACATTTACACATTTACTAACACTTACAATCACAATTACTCACACTCACTGACAATTACACACTTACTCCCATTTACACACTCACACTTACACTCACTGACATTTACACACTTACTCCTGTTTACACACTTACTCACACTTACTCACACTCACTGACATTTACACACTTACTCACATTTAAACACTTACTCACACTCGCTCACATTTACACACTCACTGACATTTACACACTTACTCACATTTATACACTTACTCACACTCTCTCACATTTACACACTCACTCACATTTACACACTTACTAACACTTAAATTCACACTCACTCACACTTACTGACACTCACTCACATTGACACACTTGCTCACACTTACTCTCACAGTTACTCACACCCATTCATTTACACTAACTCACTCACACTTAAATTCACAATTACTCAAATGTACACACTAACTATCACTTACATTCACACTCACTCACTCACATTGACACACTTGCTCACACTAACTCTCACACTTACTCACACTCACTGACATTTACACACTTCCTTACACTCACACTTACTCACACTCACTGACATTTACACACATACTCCCATTTACACACTTACTCACACTTACACTTACACTCAGTGACATTTACACACTTGCTCACATTTACACACTTACTCACACTTGCTTACATTTACACACTCACATTTACACACCTACTAACACTTACATTCACACTGACTTACACTTACTCACACTCACTCACATTGACACATTTGGTCACACTTACTCTCACACTTACTCACACTCACTGACATTTACACACTTACTCCCATTTACACACTTGCTCACACTCACACTTACACTCACTGACATTTACACACTTACTCACATTAAACACTTACTCAAACTCACTGACATTTACACACTTACTCACATTTACACAACTTACTCACATTCGCATACATTTACACACTCACATTTACACATTTACTAACACTTACAATCACAATTACTCACACTCACTGACAATTACACACTTACTCCCATTTACACACTCACACTTACACTCACTGACATTTACACACTTACTCCTGTTTACACACTTACTCACACTTACTCACACTCACTGACATTTACACACTTACTCACATTTAAACACTTACTCACACTCGCTCACATTTACACACTCACTGACATTTACACACTTACTCACATTTATACACTTACTCACACTCTCTCACATTTACACACTCACTCACATTTACACACTTACTAACACTTAAATTCACACTCACTCACACTTACTGACACTCACTCACATTGACACACTTGCTCACACTTACTCTCACAGTTACTCACACCCATTCATTTACACTAACTCACTCACACTTAAATTCACAATTACTCAAATGTACACACTAACTATCACTTACATTCACACTCACTCACTCACATTGACACACTTGCTCACACTAACTCTCACACTTACTCACACTCACTGACATTTACACACTTCCTTACACTCACACTTACTCACACTCACTGACATTTACACACATACTCCCATTTACACACTTACTCACACTTACACTTACACTCAGTGACATTTACACACTTGCTCACATTTACACACTTACTCACACTTGCTTACATTTACACACTCACATTTACACACCTACTAACACTTACATTCACACTGACTTACACTTACTCACACTCACTCACATTGACACATTTGGTCACACTTACTCTCACACTTACTCACACTCACTGACATTTACACACTTACTCCCATTTACACACTTGCTCACACTCACACTTACACTCACTGACATTTACACACTTACTCACATTAAACACTTACTCAAACTCACTGACATTTACACACTTACTCACATTTACACAACTTACTCACATTCGCATACATTTACACACTCACATTTACACATTTACTAACACTTACAATCACAATTACTCACACTCACTGACAATTACACACTTACTCCCATTTACACACTCACACTTACTCACACTCACTGACAATTACACACTTACTCCCATTTACACACTCACACTTACACTCACTGACATTTACACACTTACTCCCGTTTACACACTTACTCACACTTACTCACACTCACTGACATTTACACACTTACTCACATTTAAACACTTACTCACACTCGCTCACATTTACACACTCAGTGACATTTACACACTTACTCACATTTATACACTTACTCACACTCTCTCACATTTACACACTTACTAACACTTACATTCACACTCACTCACACTTACTGACACTCACTCACATTGACACACTTGCTCACACTTACTCTCACAGTTACTCACACCCACTCATTTACACTAACTCACTCACACTTAAACTCACAATTACTCAAATGTACACACTAACTATCACTTACATTCACACTCACTCACTCACATTGACACACTTGCTCACACTAACTCTCACACTTACTCACACTCACTGACATTTACACACTTCCTTACACTCACACTTACTCACACTCACTGACATTTACACACATACTCCCATTTACACACTTACTCACACTTACACTTACACTCAGTGACATTTACACACTTGCTCACATTTACACACTTACTCACACTTGCTTACATTTACACACTCACATTTACACACTTACTAACACTTACATTCACACTGACTTACACTTACTCACACTTACTCACATTGACACATTTGGTCACACTTACTCTCACACTTACTCACACTCACTGACATTTACACACTTACTCCCATTTACACACTTGCTCACACTCACACTTACACTCACTGACATTTACACACTTACTCACATTAAACACTTACTCAAACTCACTGACATTTACACACTTACTCACATTTACACAACTTACTCACATTCGCATACATTTACACACTCACATTTACACATTTACTAACACTTACAATCACAATTACTCACACTCACTGACAATTACACACTTACTCCCATTTACACACTCACACTTACTCACACTCACTGACATTTACACACTTACTCCCGTTTACACACTTACTCACACTTACTCACACTCACTGACATTTACACACTTACTCACATTTATACACTTACTCACACTCTCTCACATGTACACACTCACTCACATTTACACACTTACTAACACTTACATTCACACTCACTCACACTTACTGACACTCACTCACATTGACACACTTGCTCACACTTACTCTCACAGTTACTCACACCCACTCATTTACACTAACTCACTCACACTTAAACTCACAATTATTCAAATGTACACACTAACTATCACTTACATTCACACTCACTCACTCACATTGACACACTTGCTCACACTAACTCTCACACTTACTCACACTCACTGACATTTACACACTTCCTTACACTCACACTCACTGACATTTACACACATACTCCCATTTACACACTTACTCACACTTACATTTACACTCAGTGACATTTACACACTTGCTTACATTTACACACTTACTCACACTTGCTTACATTTACACACTCAAACTTATACACTTACTAACACTTACATTCACACTCACTCACAATGACTCACACTCACTCACATTGACACACTTGCTCACAATTACTCACACCCACTCACACTCGCTCACATTTACACACCCACTAACATTTACACATTTACTTACACTTACATTCACACTCACTCACACTTCCTCACACTTGCTCATACTTACTTTCTCAGTTACTCACACACACTCATTTACACTAACTCACTCACACTTACACTCACACATACTCACATTTACACACTTACATTTACACTCACTCACACTCACTCACATTGACACACTTGCTCACACTTACACTCACACTTACTCACACCCACTCACACCAACTCACACTTACTCACACTCACTGACATTTACACACTTACTCACATTTACACACTTACTCACACTCGCTCACATTTACACACTCACTGACATTTACACACTTACTCACATCTATACACTGACTCACACACGCTCACATTTACACACTCACTCACATTTACACACTTACTAACACTTACATTCACACTCACTCACACTTACTCACACTCACTCACATTGACACACTTGCTCAAACTTACACTCACAGTTACTCACACCCACTCATTTACACTAACTCACTCACACTTAAACTTACAATTACTCAAATTTACACACTAACTAGCACTTACATTCACACTCACTCACACTCTCTCACACACATTGACACACTTGCTCACACTAACTCTCACACTTACTCACACTCACACTTACTCACACTCACTGACATTTACACACGTACTCCCATTTACACACTTATTCACACTTGCTTACATTTACACAATCACATTTACACACTTACTAACACTTACATTCACACTAACTCACAATGACTCACACTCACTCACATTGACACACTTGCTCACACTTACTCACACCCACTCACACTCGCTCACATTTACACACTTATTCACACTTGCTTACATTTACACACTCACATTTAAACACTTACTAACACTTACATTCACACTAACTCACAATGACTCACACTCACTCACATTGACACACTTGCTCACACTTACTCACACCCACTCACACTCACTCACATTTACACACTTACTAACACTTACATTCACACTCACTCACACTTCCTCACACTTCCTTACATTGACACACTTGCTCACACTTACTCTCACAGTTACTCACACCCACTCATTTACACTAACTCACTCACACTTACACTCACAATTACTCACATTTACACACTAACATTTATACTCACTCACACTCACTCATATTGACACACTTGCTCACCCTTACACTCACACTTACTCACACCAACTCACACTTACTCACACTCACTGACATTTACACACTTACTCCCATTTACACACTTACTCACACTCACACTTACTTACACTTACTGACATTTACACACTTACTCACATTTACACACTTACTCACACTCACACTTACTCACACTCACTGACATTTACACACATACTCACATTCGTTTACAATTACAAACTCACATTTACACACTTACTAACACTTACACTCACACTTACTCACACCAACTCACATTACTCACACTCACTGACATTTACACACTTACTCGCATTTACACACTAACTCACACTTACTCACACTCACTGACATTTACACACTTACTCCCGTTTACACACTTACTCACACTCACACTTACTCACACTCACTGACATTTACACACTTACTCACATTTACACACTTACTCACACTCGCTCACTTTTACAAACTCACATTTACACACTTGCTCACACTTACACTCACACTTACTCACACCAACTCACACTTACTCACACTCACTGACATTTACACACTTACTCACACTCACACTTACACTCACTGACAATTACACACTTTCTCCCATTAACACACTTACTCACACTCACACTTACTCACACTCACAGACATTTACACACTCCTGTTTACACACTTAATCACACTAACAGTTACTCACACTCACTGACATTTACACACTTACTCACATTTACACACTTACTCACACTCACTGCCATTTACACACTCACTCACATTTACACACTCACTCACATTTACACACTTAATATCACTTACATTCACATTCACTCACACTCACTCACACTTAAACTCACAATTACTCAAATTTACACACTAACTCACACTTACATTCACACTCACTCACACTCCCTCACTCACATTAACACACTTGCTCACACTAACTCTCACACTTACTCACACTCACTGACATTTACACACTTCCTCACACTCACACTTACTCACACTCACTGACATTTACACACATACTCCCATTGACACACTTACTCACACTTCCTCACATTTACAAACTCACATTTACACACTTAATCACACTTGCACTCACACTTACTCACAACAACTCACACTTACTCACACTTACTCCCATTTACACACTTACTCACACTCACACTTACTCACATTCACTGACATTTACACATTTACACACCTACTCCCATTTACACACTTACTCACACTCACACTTACTCACACTCACTGACATTTACACACTTACTCCCGTTTACACACTTACACTCACTCACTGACATTTACAAACTTACATTTACCCACTTACTCACACTCACTCACATTTACACACTTGCTCACTTACTCTCACAGTTACTCACACCCACTCATTTACACTAACTCACTAACACTTAAACTCACAATTACTCAAATTTACACACTAACTAACACTTACATTCACACTCACTCACACTCCCTCACTCACACTGACACACTTGCTCACACTAACTCTCACACTTACTCACTCTCACTGACATTTACACACTTCCTCACACTCACACTTACTCACACTCACTGGCATTTACACACGTACTCCCATTGACACACTTACTCACACTTACACTTACTCACTGACCTTTACACACTTGCTCACATTTACACACTTACTCCCATTTACACACTTACTCACACTCACACTTACTCACACTGACTGACATTTACACACTTACTCACACTCACACTTACTCACACTGACTGACATTTACACACTTGCTCACATTTACACACTTACTCACACTTACACTTACTCACACTCACTGACATTTACACACTTACTCACATTTACACACTTACTCACATTTGCTTACATTTACACACTCACATTTACACACTTACTAACACTTACACTCACCCTTACTCACACTCACTGACATTTACACACTTACTCCCATTTACACACTTACTCACACTCACACTCACACTCGCTCACATTTACACACTCACTGACATTTACACACTTACTTACACTCGCTTACATTTACACACTCACTCACATTTACACACTTACTAACACTAAAATTCACACTGACTCACACTTACTCACACTCACTCACTCACATTGACACACTTGCCCACACTTACTATCACAGTTACTCACACCCACTCATTTACACTAACTCACTTACACTTAAACTTACAATTACTCAAATTTACACACTTACACTCACACATACTGACATTTACACACTTACTCGCATTTACACACTTACACTCACACTCGCTCACATTTACACATTCACTCACATTTACACACTTACTAACACTTACATTCACACGGACTCACACTTACTTACACTCACTCACATTGACACAATTGCTCACACTTACTCTCACACTTAATCACACCCACTCACACTTACTCACATTTACACACTTACTCACACTCGCTCACATTTACACACTCACTCACATTTACACACTTACTAACACTTACATACACACTGACTTACACTTACTCACACTCACTCACATTGACACATTTGGTCACACTTACTCTCACACTTACTCACACTCACTGACATTTACACACTTACTCCCATTTACACACTTGCTCACACTCACACTTACACTCACTGACATTTACACACTTACTTACATTAAACACTTACTCAAACTCACTGACATTTACACACTTACTCACATTTACACAACTTACTCACATTCGCATACATTTACACACTCACATTTACACATTTACTAACACTTACAATCACAATTACTCACACTCACTGACAATTACACACTTACTCCCATTTACACACTCACACTTACACTCACTGACATTTACACACTTACTCCCGTTTACACACTTACTCACACTCACTGACATTTACACACTTACTCACATTTAAACACTTACTCACACTCGCTCACATTTACACACTCACTGACATTTACACACTTACTCACATTTATACACTTACTCACACTCTCTCACATTTAAACACTCACTCACATTTACACACTTACTAACACTTACATTCACACTCACTCACACTTACTGACACTCACTCACATTGACACACTTGCTCACACTTACTCTCACAGTTACTCACACCCACTCATTTACACTAACTCACTCACACTTAAACTCACAATTACTCAAATGTACACACTAACTATCACTTACATTCACACTCACTCACTCACATTGACACACTTGCTCACACTAACTCTCACACTTACTCACACTCACTGACATTTACACACTTCCTTACACTCACACTTACTCACACTCACTGACATTTACACACATACTCCCATTTACACACTTAATCACACTTACACTTACACTCAGTGACATTTACACACTTGCTCACATTTACACACTTACTCACACTTGCTTACATTTACACACTCACATTTACACACTTACTAACACTTACATTCACACTGACTTACACTTACTCACACTCACTCACATTGACACATTTGGTCACACTTACTCTCACACTTACTCACACTCACTGACATTTACACACTTACTCCCATTTACACACTTGCTCACACTCACACTTACACTCACTGACATTTACACACTTACTCACATTAAACACTTACTCAAACTCACTGACATTTACACACTTACTCACATTTACACACTTACTCACACTCGCTCACTTTTACAAACTCACATTTACACACTTGCTCACACTTACACTCACACTTACTCACACCAACTCACACTTACTCACACTCACTGACATTTACACACTTACTCACACTCACACTTACACTCACTGACATTTACACACTTACTCCCATTTACACACTTACTCACACTCACACTTACTCACACTCACAGACATTTACACACTCCTGTTTACACATTTACTAACACTTACAATCACAATTACTCACACTCACTGACAATTACACACTAACTCCCATTTACACACTCACACTTACTCACACTCACTGACATTTACACACTTACTCCCGTTTACACACTTACTCAAACTTACTCACACTCACTGACATTTACACACTTACTCACATTTATACACTTACTCACACTCTCTCACATTTACACACTCACTCACATTTACACACTTACTAACACTTACATTCACACTCACTCACACTTACTGACACTCACTCACATTGACACACTTGCTCACACTTACTCTCACAGTTACTCACACCCACTCATTTACACTAACTCACTCACACTTAAACTCACAATTACTCAAATGTACACACTAACTATCACTTACATTCACACTCACTCACTCACATTGACACACTTGCTCACACTAACTCTCACACTTACTCACACTCACTGACATTTACACACTTCCTTACACTCACACTCACTGACATTTACACACATACTCCCATTTACACACTTACTCACACTTACATTTACACTCAGTGACATTTACACACTTGCTTACATTTACACACTTACTCACACTTGCTTACATTTACACACTCAAATTTACACACTTACAAACACTTACATTCACACTCACTCACAATGACTCACACTCACTCACATTGACACACTTGCTCACAATTACTCACACCCACTCACACTCGCTCACATTTACACACCCACTAACATTTACACATTTACTTACACTTACATTCACACTCACTCACACTTCCTCACACTTGCTCATACTTACTTTCTCAGTTACTCACACACACTCATTTACACTAACTCACTCACACTTACACTCACACATACTCACATTTACACACTTACATTTACACTCACTCACACTCACTCACATTGACACACTTGCTTACACTTACACTCACACTTACTCACACCCACTCACACCAACTCACACTTACTCACACTCACTGACATTTACACACTTACTCACATTTACACACTTACTCACACTTGCTCACATTTACACACTCACTGACATTTACACACTTACTCACATCTATACACTGACTCACACACTCTCACATTTACACACTCACTCACATTTACACACTTACTAACACTTACATTCACACTCACTCACACTTACTCACACTCACTCACATTGACACACTTGCTCAAACTTACTCTCACAGTTACTCACACCCACTCATTTACACTAACTCACTCACACTTAAACTTACAATTACTCAAATTTACACACTAACTAGCACTTACATTCACACTCACTCACACTCTCTCACACACATTGACACACTTGCTCACACTAACTCTCACACTTACTCACACTCACACTTACTCACACTCACTGACATTTACACACGTACTCCCATTTACACACTTAATCACTTACACTTACACTCACTGACATTTACACACTTGCTCACATTTACACACTTATTCACACTTGCTTACATTTACACAATCACATTTACACACTTACTAACACTTACATTCACACTAACTCACAATGACTCACACTCACTCACATTGACACACTTGCTCACACTTACTCACACCCACTCACACTCGCTCACATTTACACACTTATTCACACTTGCTTACATTTACACACTCACATTTAAACACTTACTTACACTTACATTCACACTAACTCACAATGACTCACACTCACTCACATTGACACACTTGCTCACACTCACTCACACCCACTCACACTCGCTCACATTTACACACTTACTAACACTTACATTCACACTCACTCACACTTCCTCACACTTCCTTACATTGACACACTTGCTCATACTTACTCTCACAGTTACTCACACCCACTCATTTACACTAACTCACTCACACTTACACTCACAATTACTCACATTTACACACTAACATTTATACTCACTCACACTCACTCATATTGACACACTTGCTCACCCTTACACTCACACTTACTCACACCAACTCACACTTACTCACACTCACTGACATTTACACACTTACTCCCATTTACACACTTACTCACACTCACACTTACACTTACTGACATTTACACACTTACTCACATTTACACACTTACTCCCATTTACACACTTACTCACACTCACACTTACACTCACTGACATTTACACACATACTCACATTCGTTTACAATTACAAACTCACATTTACACACTTACTAACACTTACACTCACACTTACTCACACCAACTCACATTACTCACACTCACTGACATTTACACACTTACTCGCATTTACACACTAACTCACACTTACTCACACTCACTGACATTTACACACTTACTCCCGTTTACACACTTACTCACACTCACACTTACTCACACTCACTGACATTTACACACTTACTCGCATTTACACACTAACTCACACTTACTCACACTCACTGACATTTACACACTTACTCCCGTTTACACACTTACTCACACTCACACTTACTCACACTCACTGACATTTACACACTTACTCACATTTACACACTTACTCACACTCGCTCACTTTTACAAACTCACATTTACACACTTGCTCACACTTACACTCACACTTACTCACACCAACTCACACTTACTCACACTCACTGACATTTACACACTTACTCACACTCACACTTACACTCACTGAAATTTACACACTTTCTCCTATTTACACACTTACTCACACTCACACTTACTCACACTCACAGACATTTACACACTCCTGTTTACACACTTAATCACACTAACAGTTACTCACACTCACTGACATTTACACACTTACTCACACTCACTGACATTTACACACCTACTCACATTTACCCACTTACTCACACTCACTCACATTTACACACTCACACTTAAACTCACAATTACTCAAATTTACACACTAACTCACACTTACATTCACACTCACTCACACTCCCTCACTCACATTAACACACTTGCTCACACTAACTCTCACACTTACTCACACTCACTGACATTTACACACTTCCTCACACTCACACTTACTCACACTCACTGACATTTACACACATATTCCCATTGACACACTTACTCACACTTCCTCACATTTACAAACTCACATTTACACACTTACTCACACTTACACTCACACTTACTCACAACAACTCACACTTACTCACACTTACTCCCATTTACACACTTACTCACACTCACACTTACTCACACACACTGACATTTACACACCTACTCCCATTTACACACTTACTCACACTCACACTTACTCACACTCACTGACATTTACACACTTACTCCCGTTTACACACTTACTCACACTCACTCACTGACATTTACAAACTTACATTTACCCACTTACTCACACTCACTGACATTTACACACTTGCTCACTTACTCTCACAGTTACTCACACCCACTCATTTACACTAACTCACTCACACTTAAACTCACAATTACTCAAATTTACACACTTAATAACACTTACATTCACATTCACTCACACTCACTCACATTGACACACTTGCTCACACTTACTCTCACAGCTACTCACACCCACTCATTTACACTAACTCACTAACACTTAAACTCACAATTACTCAAATTTACACACTAACTAACACTTACATTCACACTCACTCACACTCCCTCACTCACACTGACACACTTGCTCACACAAACTCTCACACTTACTCACTCTCACTGACATTTAAACACTTCCTCACACTCACACTTCCTCACACTCACTGGCATTTACACACTTACTCCCATTGACACACTTACTCACACTTACACTTACTCACACTCACTGACATTTACACACTTGCTCACATTTACACACTTACTCACACTTACACTTACTCACACTCACTGACATTTACACACTTGCTCACATTTACACACTTACTCCCATTTACACACTTACTCACACTCACACCTACTCACACTGACTGACATTTACACACTTGCTCACATTTACACACTTACTCACACTTACACTTACTCACACTCACTGACATTTACACACTTACTCACATTTACACACTTACTCACATTCGCTTACATTTACACACTCACATTTACACACTTACTAACACTTACACTCACCCTTACTCACACTCACTGACATTTACACACTTACTCCCATTTACACACTTACTCACATTCACACTCGCTCACATTTACACACTCACTGACATTTACACACTTACTTACACTCGCTTACATTTACACACTCACTCACATTTACACACTTACTAACACTAAAATTCACACTCACTCACACTTACTCACACTCACTCACTCACATTGACACACTTGCCCACACTTACTGTCACAGTTACTCACACCCACTCATTTACACTAACTCACTTACACTTAAACTTACAATTACTCAAATTTACACACTTACTAACACTTACATTCACACTCACTCACACTCACATTGACACACTTGCTCACACTTACTCTCACATTTACTCACACTCACTCACACTAACTCACATTGACACACTCACACTTACTTTTACTCACATGTACACACTCACTAACATTTACAAACTTTTTAACACTTTCATTCACACTCACTCACACTTACTCACACTCACTCACATTGACACACTTGCTCACACTTACTCTCACACTTACTCACACCCACTCACACTTACATTTACACACTAACTAACACTTACATTCACACACTCACTCACATTTACACACTAACTAACACTTACATTCACACTCACTCATACTCACTCACATTGACACACTTGCTCACACTAACTCTCACACTTACTCACACCCACTCACACTTACTCAAATTTACACACTTAGGGCCCTATCTTGCACCCAGCGCAATTGACTTTGTCAGTGACGCATGTATCATTTCGTATTTTGCGCTGGCGCACAGCGGGTTTTTCCCTCCACAGACGCACGTCGGCAAACTAGGGAATGAACTTGCGCTCCCTGGGCGGTTCAGCGCAAAAAAGGAGGCGTGCTCCGGCGCAAACCATCTCTTATGCTATTTTGCAGTTTCAAAAAACAGTTGCGCCACTAACCAAAAAAAACTAGTCTAAAGTCAGTGGCGCGTTGCGCGTGGTTCATTATGCTATTTTAAGGGCGCATGCTTGACCATAATGTATAGCGTGCACAACGCGCATTGCTTATCTAATCTACACAGATGCAACAGTTATTTTTGCAAATCATAAATTGTTACAATAAAAAATATAAGATAAGGGAAATCATTAAATCATAAATTGTTACAATAAAAAATATTAATACATAAGGGAAATCATTGTGGTGAGCATTGTGGTGATTTTTATTTATTTTGTGTGGCAGCGTTAAACAATTATCATGCAAATAACGATTAAAATATTTTCATAAGTTTGTTGTGTGGCTGTATTACGTTTATTTTATCTAAATAATAATTAAAATGTTTTTATAAGAAACCTTCATGTATGTGAACTTGATTTGTAAGTGTACTTTGGGGTTGAACCTTGCTTGCGTTTCTTGTATCCGATTTCAAAGCCCCCAAACCCTTTCAGCGGTGAGGGTGGACGCAGCGATGTCCTCCTGTGTGCCCGGCGTGCCCGATTTATGCTGGCAAGCTTGGGATCCCCCCGTCTCCTGACATCATTGCAGTGCTTGGCGCAGCTGATGAGACAATTGCGGCTATTTCCTCTCACGCCTGTTTAACCGACGCTGATTTGGGCGGGTTTCTCCCATCCCCATACAAAACAACTTCTCTGTCTTTGACTGCTCTTACAAGAACGTCGGTCTCCTCGGCTGTGAACCGCTCCTGGCGTGCGGCTGTCAAATCCGTCATAATAATAGCAACCCGCCATGGAACTTGCACCCTTGCGTTTAAAGGGAATGTTGGATAGCGTTCTGATTGGTTTATTTGACGTTACGCCCAAACCACACCTATGAATAATGAACCTACTTCAGACCAACCCCTTATTGATTTACGCCCGGCGCAAGACTTATTTCTCCCGCCGGGAAAATAGCAACAACGCGCAAGATCCGCCCACAAAGTCACTTGCGCTTTGCGCTTCGGACTTGCGTTTCAGATCGTTAAAATAGGGCCCATACTCACACTCACTCACATTTATACACTCACTCACATTTACACACTAACTAACACTTACATTCGCTCTCACTCACACTTACTCACACTCACTCACATTGACACACTTGCTCACACTTACTCTCACAGTTTCTCACACCCACTCATTTACACTAACTCACTCACACTTACACGTGCACTTACTCACATTTACACACTTACTAACATTTACATTCACACTCACTTACACTTATTCACACTCACTCACATTGACACACTTGCTCACACTAACTCTTACACTTACTCACACTCACTGACATTTACACACGTACTCCCATTTACACACTTACTCACACTTACACTTACTCACACTCACTGACATTTACACACTTGCTCACATTTACACACTTACTCACACTTGCTTACATTTACACACTCACATTTACACACTTACTAACACTTACATTCACACTGACTCACAATGACTCACACTTACTCACATTGACACACTTGCTCACACTTACTCACACCCACTCACAATTACTCACATTTACACACTTACTCACACTCGCACTTACTCGCACTCGCTCACATTAATACACTTTTTAACACTTACATTCACACTTACTCCCATTTACACACTTACTCCCATTTACAGTTAATCACACTCACACTTACTCACACTCACTGAAATTTACACACTTACTCACATTTACACACTTACTCACACTCACTCACATTTACACACTTACTAACATTTACATTCACACTCACTTACACTCACTCACATTGACACACTTGCTCACATTGACTCTCACACTTACTCACACCCACTCACACTTACTCACATTTACACACTTACTCACACTCGCTCACATTTACACACTCACTAACTCACATCTACACACTTGCTAACACTTACATTCACACTCACTCACACTTACTCACACTCACTCACATTGACACACTTGTTCACACTTACTCTCACAGTTACTCACACCCACTTTTTACACTAACTCACTCACACTTACACTCATATTTACACACTTACTAACATTTACACTCACTCACATTCACTCACTCACATTGACACACTTGCTCACACTTACTCTCAAAATTACTCACACCCACTCACACTTACTCACACTCACTGACATTTACACACTTACTCACATTGACACACTTACTCACACTCACTCACATTTACACACTCACTCACATTTACACACTTACTCACACGTACTCTCACAGTTACTCAGACCCACTCATTTACACGAACTCACTCACACTTACGCTCACACTTACTCACCTTTACACACTTACTAACACTTACATTCACACTCACTCACATTGACACACTTGCTCACACTTACTCTCACACTTACACCCTCTCACACTTACTCACATTTACACATACTGACATTTACACACTTAATCGCATTTACACATTCACTCACATTTACACACTTACTAACACTTACATTCACACTGACTCACACTTACTCACACTCACTCACATTGACACACTTGCTCACACTTACTCTCACACTTACTCACACCCACTCACACTTACTCACATTTACACACTTACTCACATTTACACACTTCCTAACACTTACATACACACTCACTCACACTTACTCACACTCACTCACATTGACACATTTGCTCACACTTACTCTCACAGTTACTCACACCAACTCATTTACACTAACTCACTCACACTTACTCACACTCACTCACATTGACACACTTGCTCACACTTACTTTAACCTTGGAGTGGTTGTGAGTAACTGTGATAGTCGTTAACGAAAACGAACGAAAAAACGAAAACTAGGTGGGAAAAAACATTGTAGTTAACTGAAATAAAAATAAAAACGAGTCATTACAAAAAAACGATAACTAACTAAAACTGTAATGTGTGTCTAGCAAAACTAACTAAAATAAAATAAAAATATAGATTAAATGTCCTTAGTTTTCGTCTTTGTCTTTTATAGAGCAAATAACGCTTCAAATTCCCTTCCATGCGTCTCTCACTCACGCGGTGTCACATTCACACATTCGCGAACTAATGACTCGTTTAAGTTGATTCCTTACAAGGTGTTGCAAATAAATGAGTCTTTTGAGTCGATTCTTTACAAAGCAAACGGGCCAAACGTTTTGAATTGGTTCGCGAATCAGTTTAAATGAATTGTTTAGATCGCTGCAACAACTGAATCGTTTGATGCGGTTTTGCTTGTGTCTAGAAACACGCAGAACATAAAGAGTGTTGTATTACGTGAATATGAATTTACTAATCCTTTAACTAAAAGCTAAACTTCACACGTGTACCCGCCATTATATACAGCATTTTAGTCAGCATTAGATAAAGTCCAAAACGAAATAAAAATAAAAACTAATGAAAAATACAAAACTATAATAATATAACCTTGAACCACTCAAACCCACTCACACTTACTCACACCCACTGACATTTACACACTTACTCACACTCACACTTACTCACACTCACTGACATTTACACACTTACTCACACTTACACTTACTCACACTCACTGACATTTACACACTTGCTCACATTTACACACTTACTCACACTCACACATACTGACATTTACACACTTACTCGCATTTACCCACTTACTCACACTCACTCACATTTACACACTCACATTTACACACTTAATAACACTTACATTCACATTCACTCACACTCACTCACATTGACACACTTGCTCACACTTACTCTCAAAATTACTCACACCCACTCACACTTACTCACATTTACACACTTACTCACACTCACACTTACTCACACTCACTCACATTTACACACTCACTCACATTTACACACTTACTAACACTTACATATACACTCACTCACATTGACACACTTGCTCACACTTACTCTCACACTTACACCCTCTCACACTTACTCACATTTACACACTTATTCACACTCACACATACTGACATTTACACACTAACTCGCATTTACACACTTACACTCACACTCGCTCACATTTACACATTCACTCACATTTACAAACTTACCAACACTTACATTCACACTGACTCACACTTACTCACACTCACTCACATTGACACACTTGCTCACACTTACACACTTACACTCACACTTGCTCACATTTACACATTCCATCACATTTACAAACTTACTAACACTTACATTCACACTGACTCACACTTACTCACACACACTCACATTGACACACTTGCTCACACTTACTCTCACACTTACTCACACCCACTCACACTTGCTCACATTACCACACTTACTCACACTCACATTTACTCACACTCACTCACACTTACTCACACTCACTCACATTGACACATTTGCTCACACTTACTCTCACAGTTACTCACACCAACTCATTTACACTAACTCACTCACACTTACACTCACACTTACTCGCCTTTACACACTTACTCACATTAACATTCACACTCACTCACACTTACTCACACTCACTCACATTGACACACTTGCTCACACTTACTTTCACAGTTACTCACAACCACTCAAACCCACTCACACTCACTGACATTTACACACTTACGCACACTCACACTTACTCACACTCACTGACATTTTCACACTCCCATTTACACACTAACTCACACTTACACTTACTCACACTCACTGACATTTACACACTTGCTCACATTTACACTTACTCACACTTATTCACACTTGCTTACATTTACACACTCACATTTACACACTTACTAACACTTACATTCACACTGACTCACACTCACTCACATTGACACACTTGCTCACACTTACTCACACCCACTCACACTTACTCACATTTACACACTTACTCACACTCACACCTACTCACACTCGCTCACATTTACACACTCACTCACATTTACACACTTGCTAACACTTACATTCACACTCACTCACACTTACTCCCACTCACTCCACATTTACACACTTGCTCACACTTACTCTCACAGTTACTCACACCCACTCATTTACACTAACTCAATCACACCTACACTCACAATTACTCACATTTACACACTTTTTAACACTTACATTCACACTCACTCACACTCACTCACATTGACACACTTGCTCACACTTACTCTCACACTTACTCACACCCACTCACACTCACTCACATTTACACACTAACGCATATTGACACTGACACTTAATTTCACTCACATTTACACACTTACTCACACTTGCTTACATTTACACACTCACATTTACACACTTACTAACACTTACATTCACACTGACTCACACTCACTCACATTGACACACTTGCTCACACTTACTAACACCCACTCACACTTACATTTACACACTTACTCACACTCACTGACATTAACACACTTACTCCCATTTATACACTTACTCCCATTTACACACTTACTCACACTCACTCTTACTCACACTGACTGACATTTACACACTTGCTCACATTTACACACTTACTCACACTTACTCACACTCACTGACATTTACACACTTACATTGTAACTCACATTCGCTTACATTTACACACTCACATTTACACACTTACTCACATTTACACACTCACATTCGCTTACATTTACACACTCACATTTACACACTTACTAACACTTACACTCACCCTTACTCGCCCTCACTGACATTTACACACTTACTCCCATTTACACACTTACTCACATTAACACACTTACTCACACTCGCTCACACTTACACACTTACTGACATTTACACACTTACTCTCATTTACACACTTACTCACACTCGCTTACATTTACACACTCACTCACATTTACACACTTACTAACACTTAAATTCACACTCACTCACACTTACTCACACTCACTCACATTGACACACTTGCCCACACTTACTCTCACAGTTACTCACACCCACTCATTTACACTAACTCACTTACACTTAAACTCATAATTACTCAAATGTACACACTTACTAACACTTACATTCACACTCACTCACTCACACTCACTCACATTGACACACTTGCTCACACTTACTCTCACACTTACTCACACTCACTCACACTCACTCACATTTACACACTAACTCACACTTACTCACACTCACTGACATTTACACACTTACTCACATTTACACACTCACATTCGCTTACATTTACACACTCACATTTACACACTTACTAACACTTATACTCACACTTACTCACACTCACTGACATTAACACACTTACTCCCATTTATACACTTACTCCCATTTACACACTTACTCACACTCACACTTACTCACACTGACTGACATTTACACACTTGCTCACATTTACACACTTACACACACTTACACTTACTCACACTCACTGACATTTACACACTTACTAACATTTACACACTTACTCACATTCGCTTACATTTACACACTCACATTTACACACTTACTAACACTTACACTCACCCTTACTCACACTCACTGACATTTACACACTTACTCCCATTTACACACTTACTCACATTAACACACTTACTTACACTCGCTCACATTTACACACTTACTGACATTTACACACTTACTCACATTTACACACTTACTCACACTCGCTTACATTTACACACTCACTCACATTTACACACTTACTAACACTTAAATTCACACTCACTCACACTTACTCACACTCACTCACATTGACACACTTGCCCACACTTACTCTCACATTTACTCACACCCACTCATTTACACTAACTCACTTACACTTAAACTCACAATTACTCAAATGTACACACTAACTATCACTTACATTCACACTCATTCACTCACATTGACACACTTGCTCACACTAACTCTCACACTTACACACACTCACTGACATTTACACACTTCCTTACACTCACACTTACTCACACTCACTGACATTTACACACTTACTCCCATTTACACACTTACTCACACTTACACTTACACTCAGTGACATTTACACACTTGCTCACATTTACACACTTACTCACACTTGCTTACATTTACACACTCACATTTACACACTTACTAACACTTACATTCACACTCACTCACAATGACTCACACTCACTCACATTGACAAACTTGCTCACAATTACTCACACCCACTCACACTCGCTCACATTTACACACCCACTAACATTTACACATTTACTTACACTTACATTCACACTCACTCACACTTGCTCATACTTACTTTCTCAGTTACTCACACACACTCATTTACACTAACTCACTCACACTTACACTCACACATACTCACACTTGCATTTACACTCACTTACACTCACTCACATTAACACACGCTCACACTAACTCACTCACACTTACGCTCACACTTACCTTTACACACTTACTAACACTTACATTCACACTCACTCACATTGACACACTTGCTCACACTTACTCTCACACTTACACCCTCTCACACTTACTCACATTTACACACTTACTCACACTCCCACATACTGACATTTACACACTTAATCGCATTTACACACTTAAACTCACACGCACACTCGCTCACATTTACACATTCACTCACATTTACGCACTTACTAACACTTACATCCACACTGACTCACACTTACTCACACTCACTCACATTGACACACTTGCTCACACTTACTCTCACACCTACACCCACTCACACTTACTCACATTTACACACTTACTCACACTTACTCACACTCGCACACATTTACACACTCACTCACATTTACACACTTACTAACACTTACATACACACTCACTCACACTTACTCACACTCACTCACATTGACACATTTGCTCACAATTACTCTCACAGTTACTTACACCAACTCATTTACACTAACTCACTCACACTTACACTCACATTTACTCACATTTACACACTTACTGACATTTACATTCACACTCACTCACACTTTCTCACACTCACTCACATTGACACACTTGCTCACACTTACTTTCACAGTTACTCAAACCCACTCACACTTACTCACACTCACTGACATTTACACACTCACTCACACTTACTCACACACACTGACATTTACACACTTACTCCCATTGACACACTTACTCACACTCACTGACATTTACACACTTGCTCACATTTACACACTTACTCACACATACTGACATTTACACATTTACTCGCATTTACACACTTACACTCACACTCGCTCACATTTACACATTCATTCACATTTACACACTTACTAACACTTACACTCACCCTTACTCACACTCACTGACATTTACACACTTACTCCCATTTACACACTTACTTACATTAACACACTTACTCACACTCGCTCACATTTACACACTCACTGACATTTACACACTTACTCACACTCGCTTACATTTACACACTCACTCACATTTACACACTTACTAATACTTAAATTCACACTCACTCACACTTACTCACACTCACTCACATTGACACACTTGCCCACACTTACTCTCACAGTTACTCACACCCACTCATTTACACTAACTCACTTACACTTAAACTCACAATTACTCAAATGTACACACTTACTAACACTTACATTCACACTCACTCACTCACACTCACTCACATTGACACACTTGCTCACACTTACTCACACCCACTCAGACTAACTCACATTGACACACTCACACTTACTTTTACTCACATTTGTACACTCACTAACATTTACAAACTTTTTAACACTTTCATTCACACTCACTCACACTTACTCACACTCACTCACATTGACACACTTGCTCACACTTACTCTCAAACTTACTCACACCCACTCACACTTACTCACATTTACACACTTACTCACACTCACTCACATTTACACACTCACTCACATTTACACACTTTCTAACACTTACATTCACACTCACTCACACTTACTCACACTCACTCACATTGACACATTTGCTCACACTTACTCTCACAGTTACTTACACCAACTCATTTACACTAACTCACTCACACTTACACTCACACTTACTCACATTTACACATTTACCGACATATACATTCACACTCACTCACACTTACTCACACTCACTCACATTAAAACACTTGCTCACACTTACTTTCACAGTTACTCAAACCCACTCACACTTACTCACACTCACTGACATTTACACACTCACTCACACTTACTCACACACACTGACATTTACACACTTACTCCCATTTACACACTTACTCACACTTACACTTACTCACACTCACTGACATTAACACACTTGCTCACATTTACACACTTACTCACACTCACACATACTGACATTTACACACTTACTCGCGTTTACACACTTACACTCACACTCGCTCACATTTACACATTCACTCACATTTACACACTTACTAACACTTACTTTCACACTGACTCCCACCTAGTCACACTCACTCACATTGACACACTTGCTCACACTTACTCTCACACGTACTCACACTCACTCACATTTACACACTTACTCCCATTTACACAGTTAATCACACTAACACTTACTCACACTCACTGACATTTACACACTCACTCACATTCACACACTTACTCACATTTACATTCACACTCACTTACACTCACTCACATTGACACACTTGCTCACACTTACTCTCACAGTTACTCAGACCCACTCATTTACCCTAACTCACTCACACTTACGCTCACACTTACTCACCTTTACACACTTACTAACACTTACATTCACACTCACTCACATTGACACACTTGCTCACACTTACTCTCACACTTACACCCTCTCACACTTACTCACATTTACACACTTACTCACACTCACACATACTGACATTTACACACTTAATCGCATTTACACACTTAAACTCACACTCGCTCACATTTACACATTCACTCACATATACACACTTACTAACACTTACATTCACACTGAATCACACTTACTCACACTCACTCACATTGACACACTTGCTCACACTTACTCTCACACTTACTTACACCCACTCACACTTACTCACACTCGCACACATTTACACACTCACTCACATTTACACACTTACTAACACTTACATACACACTCACTCACACTTACTCACACTCACTCACATTTGCTCACACTTACTCTCACAGTTACTTACACCAACTCATTTACACTAACTCACTCACACTTACACTCACACTTACTCACATTTACACATTTACTGACATTTACTTTCACACTCACTCACACTTACTCACACTCACTCACATTAAAACACTTGCTCACACTTACTTTCACAGTTACTCAAACCCACTCACACTTACTCACACTCACTGACATTTACACACTCACTCACACTTACTCACACACACTGACATTTACACACTTACTCCCATTTACACACTTACTCACACTTACACTTACTCACACTCACTGACATTTACACACTTGCTCACATTTACACACTTACTCACACTCACACATACTGACATTTACACACTTACTCGCGTTTACACACTTACACTCACACTCGCTCACATTTACACATTCACTTACATTTACACACTTACTAACACTTACTTTCACACTGACTCACACTTACTCACACTCACTCACATTGACACACTTGCTCACACTTACTCTCACACTTACTCACACCCACTCACACTTACTCACATTTACACACTTACTCACACTTACTCACACTCACTCACATTTACACACTCACTCACATTTACACACTTACTCACATTCGCACACACTTGCTCACATTTACACACTTACTCACACTCACACTTACTCACACTCACTGACATTTACACACTTACTCACATTTACACACTTACTCGCATTCGCTTACATTTACACACTCACATTTACACACTTACTAACACTTATACTCACGCTTACTCACACTCACTGACATTTACACACTTACTCCCATTTATACACTTACTCACATTTACACACTTACTAACACTTACACTCACCCTTACTCACACTCACTGACATTTACACACTTACTCCCATTTACACACTTACTCACATTAACACACTTACTCATACTCGCTCACATTTACACACTCACTGACATTTACACACTTACTCACGTTTACACACTTACTCACATTCGCTTACATTTACACACTCACATTTACACACTTACTAACACTTACACTCACCCTTACTCGCCCTCACTCACATTGACACACTTGCTCACACTTACTAACATTTACACACTTACTCACACTCACACTTACTCACATTCACTCACATTTACACACTCACTCACATTTACACACTTACTAACCCTTACATACACACTCACTTACACTTACTCACACTCACTCACATTGACACATTTGCTCACACTTACTCTCACAGTTACTCACATCCACTCATTTACACTAACTCACTCACACTTACTCACATTTATACACTTACTGACATTTACATTTACACTCACTCACACTTACTGTTGGACTTTAAGGCGTCCGAAGCATGTTCATCAATGGAGAAAGATACAAATATCTAAATTGAATATTTATTGATCAGATATGAAAAAGTTTTACAGCGCGCCGGGTTGTTTCAAGGCCACAATAGGCAAGCAACTAACATCCAGCATTTGGGGAAAACAGTTATTTATAAAGTATGTGACGTCGATCTTCTTCTTAGAATCTCCACCCACAAAGGCTGCTTTTCCTCGTGAATCTGACTCCCTCACCACACCTAGTTTTAGCCTATAGGCAAAGATAAACACACAGACAAAGGAAAAAACAACTGCTCTCCCCCAACTTTGAGAGTCCTGCAGTTTGTCAGTACTTTTCCACTTTACATATGATTGACTTCACATAGCTTTTTATAATGCTTTCTTAAAAAACAAATCATTAATAAAACATTCATTTATTCATAAAAAACAAACTGTAAGATAAAAGTGATTATTATGTAGAACACTTTTCAATATCATGACATAATTTCATTATTCGTAAAATTGGTTATATGAATAAGGCACACATTAACTTCTTTAGATAGATAAACACATATTAAATCTTTTACTGCAATACTACTTCTAAGCAAACACTTTTATCATCATTAAAAAACATCTGTTCAGTATGTTTTCCCTTAGGCCCCTTTAATCTTGAATGATTATCAGATGCACATTCCTAGCTAACCCCCCTTGCAGCCTCTACACACACACCCAAGCTGGTAGCTTTCCACTCTCAAACTCAAACACCTCATTTTTACGTAATAACTCAATGCATATATGAAACACACAGTGTTTGTAGAATAAAATGATTAATTAAAGAAATATAAAATGGAACAAAATCAATTTCTACAGTCCTTATTTGGACATCTTTGTAACTTTAACACTTTTAGCAATGATCATGAAATGTAGGCAGTAAATATGTAAAACATAATTATTCAACAACACAACAATACTCCATTGTTCATGAATTGGTTAAATGCATTCATTAGTTAAACATACTAATTTTCACTTTCTCTAAATATAACATAGTTATAAAACAAACAACTTGTTTATTGAAACCATCTGTTCTGTGTGTTTTCCCTTCAGGGCTTTTTACAGCCCCCCGGCTCCCACACACACACACACACACACACACACACACACACACACACACACACTGACAACTTTCTTGTGGTCAGCACAGAAATCATTGTTGTAACAATACACATAAATTAAGATTATAAACAGCACGATTAATAAAACAAAATCAAATCCCACAATTACTCACACTCACTCACATTGACACACTTGCTCACACTTACTTTCACAGTTACTCACAACCACTCAAACCCACTCACACTTACTCACACTCACTGACATTTACACACTTGCTCACATTTACACACTTACTCACACTTACTCACACTTGCTTATTTTTACACACTCACATTTACACACTTACTAACACTTTTATTCACACTGACTCACACTCCCTCACATGGACACACTTGCTCAGACTTACTCACACCCACTCACACTTACTCACATTTACACACTTACTCAAACTCACACTTACTCACACTCACTCCCATTTACACACTTACTCCCATTTATACACTTAATCACACTCAGACTTACTCACACTCACTGACATTCACACACTTACTCACATTTACACACTTACTCACACTCACTCACATTTACACACTTGCTCACACTTACATTCACACTCACTGACATTTACACACTTACTCACATTTACAGACCTACTCACACTTACACTTACTCACACTCACTGACATTTACACACTTACTCACATTTACACACTCACATTCGCTTACATTTACACACTCACATTTACACACTTACTAACACTTACACTCACACTTACTCACACTCACTGACATTTACACACTTACTCCCATTTACACACTTACTCAGACTCACACTTACACTTACTCACACTGGCTCACATTGACACACTTGCTCATACTTACTCTCACAGTTACTCACACCCACTCATTTACACTAACTCACTCACACTAACACTCACAATTACTCAGATTTACACATTTATTAACACTCACATTTACACTCACTCACACTCACTCACATTGAAACACTTGCTCACTCTCACACTTACTCACACCCACTCACATCCACTCACACTTACTTACATTTACACACTTACTCACCTTTACACACTTACACTCACATTCACACTGACTCACACTTACTCACACTCACTCACATTGACACACTTGCTCACACTTACATTTACACACTTACTCACACTCACACTTACTAACACTTACATACACACTCACTTACACTTACTCACACTCACTCACATTGACACATTTTGCTCACACTTACTCTCACAGTTACTCACATCCACTCATTTACACTAACTCACTCACACTTACACTCACACTTACTCACATTTATACACTTACTGACATTTACATTTACACTCACTCACACTTACTCACACTCACTCACATTGACACACTTGCTCACACTTACTTTCACAGTTACTCACAACCACTCAAACCCACTCACACTTACTCACACTCGCTGACATCTTTTTTGTAATATAATTTGTGTCAGATGCCAAGTCATTCAGAGTACCAAGTTTCTGGCCTGCATTTGAGGTTACCTCCATCAGCATCATGATAACAGGAAGCTCTTCTAGCCCACTTTCATCCAACAATCCCATCAGGTTTTGATTAGAGCAGCTTACTGCTTTAACTTTGTTGGTGAATGCTTTCTTGCACTTTTCTGCCATTTCTGGTGAGAGTCCAGCCAAGAATTCCTCCTGTTCTTCGGTCAGTCTGTTGCCTTTTCTAGGATTCCTGGTGACAGCCTTGCCTTCACTTATGTTCTTGAGTTCCCCTCTTGGACAAAGGAAGTAATGATGGTCTGACAAGGACCCTCTTTTACAATCTTTGTTTCTGCAAAGGTAACTGTCGCTACACCTGTCATCATCCTCATGACATCCTAAGCACTTTTTACATGCTCCCAGCTTTCCCACAATATATCTCTTCTCTGCTAGTTTTAGTTCTCTAAACTTTTTGCAGAAGAAAATCTTGTCTCTGTGTTTCTCCACTCCACACACAATGCACCCACCCTTTGTAGAAACTTTCTTTGTCGACCTAGTAAAAGCATAGTTCCTCTCAGATCTCCTTTCTGGCTTTTTCGCTCTATCTGAAATTTTGAGATGATCCAGCTTCTCAAGAATGGCTTCCTCTTTCTTTAGGAACTCTAACAGTGCATCGAAGTGGTTCTCTGGTGTGATGCCATTTGCAGGATCTGTCATGCAGCCCAGCCAGTCCCTTTTCACATAGTCTGGCAACTTGCTCTCAATGGACTTTATTACGAGTGGGTTCTTTATTGCACCAATATTTCCCAGATCTGTGAGATTTGTCAGTGCTTTTTCAACCATTTGGATTAATTCTATCTCTCTTCTGGTCTGATTTCCTCTTACAGCTGGGACTCTCTCCAACTCCTCAACAATTTCCATGGCAATGGAGATTTTATCTCCAAAACGGTTTTCTAAGACCCTGAATATGTCAGCTGCAGTGTTATAAGAAGATAATCTGAGTTCTTTAGCAATCTTTTCATCAATGCTGTCCACAAGCTGGATTTTTTTAACCTCAGCTGATCCAGTGGGCTCTCCTTGACTCTGTAGATTTTCTCAGTCCTTTTTCCAGCGGTAGAAATCTCTCTTAATCCCACTAAACTTAGGCAAACTTGTGGGTCTAAGTTTAACCACTGGCATAATTTGTGCTGCAGATGCTGCGCTATCCAGATTTCTCCCTGTATTAGTTTCTGCTGCTCGATCAGCCTCAGCTGCGCTCCGAGCCCATGCAAATTCAGCTTTTCTTGCTTCAAGCTCGTTGCTAAAATCTTTCAGCTTTCTAACACGACTATCAAGATTTGCTCTCTCCGACGTTGGAGTCCATCTCTCCCAATTTATCAAAGCTCCAGTTGCTTCCTTCACCAGTCTTATCAAAAGCTCAAGTTGCACTACATAACTTTCATAGCTGATGCTATCGACAGGTATAGTGACTGTGCGTGAACAGGCTCTCTCTGCTGCGGAGATAGCAGATGACACTTCAGTTTCTCCGTATCTTTTCCAGAGGTTGTCTTGTATGTCACGACCGGCTCACGCCATGACAAATGAGGGAGGCAACGAAAACAATTTCTTTGCAAAGGAATTTTATTTAGCAAAACAACATTTTAAACAAGGATAAATCGCTTAAGAGAATATAATCTTTTAAAATAAAACTACATAATTAACACAAGCACAAACGTCCAAAATAACTAAATTAATACATACCAAAATAAACAAAACGGAGACCGCAAAAATTAACCAAAAGCCAAAAGGGGTAATAGAACAAAGAGCACCCATTACAACATCACACAGGTTTAAATAGGAGTGAACAGGTGTTCCAAATTACAATACCTATAAAGACCCATCCCACTGCCGGCTAAAGTGGGATGAACCCAAGGCACGTCACACATTCCCCCTTAAAATTGATGAGTACCACACCATCGCACTCACACTCGCTCACATTTACACACTCACTAACATTTACACACTTACTAACACTTATATTCACACTCACTCACACTTACTCACATCCACTCACACTTACTCACATTTACACACTTACTCAAACTCACACTTACTCACACTCACTCCCATTTACACACTTACTCCCATTTATACACTTAATCACACTCAGACTTACTCACACTCACTGACATTTACACACTTACTCACATTTACACACTTACTCACACTCACTCACATTTACACACTTACTCACATTTACACACTTACACGCCCTCACTCACATTAACACACTCACTCACATTTACACACTTACTCACATTTACATTCACACTCACTCACACTCACTCACATTGACACACTTGCTCACACTTACTCTCACAGTTACTCAGACACACTCATTTACACTAGCTCACTCACACTTACGCTCACACTTACTCACATTTACACACTTACTAACACTTACATTCACACTCACTCACATTTACACACTTACTCACATTTACACACTTACTCACATTTACATTCACACTCACTTACACTCACTCACATTGACACACTTACTCACACCCACTCACACTTACTCACATTTACACACTTACTCACATTTACACACTTACACACATTTACACACTTACTCACATTTACACACTTACTCACACTCACACATACTGACATTTACACACTTACTCGCATTTACACACTTACACTCACATTCACACTGACTCACACTTACTCACACTCACTCACATTGACACACTTGCTCACACTTACTCCCATTTACACACCTACTCAGACTCACACTTACTCACACTGGCTCACATTGACACACTTGCTCATACTTACTCTCACAGTTGCTCACACCCACTCATTTACACTAACTCACTCAAACTTACACTCACAATTACTCAGATTTACACATTTACTAACACTCACATTTACACTCACTCACACTCACTCACATTGACACACTTGCTCACACTCACTCTCACACTTGCTCACACCCACTCACATCCACTCACACTTACTTACATTTACACACGTACTCGCATTTACACACTTACACTCACATTCACACTGACTCACACTTACTCACACTCACTCACATTGACACACTTGCTCACACTTACTAACATTTACACACTTACTCACACTCACACTTACTCACATTCACTCATATTTACACACTCACTCACATTTACACACTTACTAACACTTACATACACACTCACTTACACTTACTCACACTCACTCACATTGACACATTTGCTCACACTTACTCTCACAGTTACTCACATCCACTCATTTACACTAACTCACTCACACTTACTCACTTTTATACACTTACTGACATTTACATTTACACTCACTCACACTTACTCACACTCACTCACATTGACACACTTGCTCACATTTACACACCTACTCACACTCACACTTACTCACACTCACTGACATTTACACACTTACTCACATTTACACACTCACATTCGCTTACATTTACACACTCACATTTACACACTTACTAACACTTACACTCACACTTACTCACACTCACTGACATTTACACACTTACTCCCATTTACACACTTACTCAGACTCACACTTACACTTACTCACACTGGCTCACATTGACACACTTGCTCATACTTACTCTCACAGTTACTCACACCCACTCATTTACACTAACTCACTCACACTAACACTCACAATTACTCAGATTTACACATTTATTAACACTCACATTTACACTCACTCACACTCACTCACATTGACACACTTGCTCACTCTCACACTTACTCACACCCACTCACATCCACTCACACTTACTTACATTTACACACTTACTCGCCTTTACACACTTACACTCACATTCACACTGACTCACACTTACTCACACTCACTCACATTGACGCACTTGCTCACACTTACATTTACACACTTACTCACACTCACACTTACTAACACTTACATACACACTCACTTACACTTACTCACACTCACTCACATTGACACATTTGCTCACACTTACTCTCACAGTTACTCACATCCACTCATTTACACTAACTCACTCACACTTACACTCACACTTACTCACATTTATACACTTACTGACATTTACATTTACACTCACTCACACTTACTCACATTTACACACTTACTAACACTTACATACACACTCACTTACACTTACTCACACTCACTCACTCACATTGACACATTTGCTCACACTTACTCTCACAGTTACTCACATCCACTCATTTACACTAACTCACTCACACTTACTCACATTTATACACTTACTGACATTTACATTCACACTCACTCACACTTACTCACACTCACTCACATTGACACACTTGCTCACACTTACTTTCACAGTTACTCACAACCACTCAAACCCACTCACACTTACTCACACTCACTGACATTTACACACTTGCTCACATTTAAACACTTACTCACACTTACTCACACTTGCTCACACTTGCTTATTTTTACACACTCACATTTACACACTTACTAACACTTACATTCACACTGACTCACACTCACTCAAATGGACACACTTGCTCAGACTTACTCACACCCACTCACACTTACTCACATTTACACACTTACACTCACACTTACTCACACTCAGTCATATTTACACACTCACTCACATTTACACACTTGCTAACACTTACATTCACACTCACTCACACTTACTCACATTTACACACTTACTAACACTTACATTTACACTCACACTCACTCACTCACTCACTCACTCACATTGACACACTTGCTCACACTCACTCTCACACTTACTCATACCCTCTCACACTTACACTCACACTTACTCACATTTACACACTTACTGACATTTACATTTACACTCACTCACTCACACTTACTCACACCCACTAACACTTACTCACATTTACACACTTAAACACGCACTTACTCACACTGGCTCACATTTACACACTCACTAACATTTACACACTTACTAACACTTATATTCACACTCACTCACACTTACTCACATCCACTCACACTTACTCACATTTACACACTTACTCAAACTCACACTTACTCACACTCACTCCCATTTACACACTTACTCCCATTTATACACTTAATCACACTCAGACTTACTCACACTCACTGACATTTACACACTTACTCACATTTACACACTTACTCACACTCACTCACATTTACACACTTACTCACATTTACACACCTACACGCCCTCACTCACATTAACACACTCACTCACATTTACACACTTACTCACATTTACATTCACACTCACTCACACTCACTCACATTGACACACTTGCTCACACTTACTCTCACAGTTACTCAGACACACTCATTTACACTAGCTCACTCACACTTACGCTCACACTTACTCACATTTACACACTTACTAACACTTACATTCACACTCACTCACATTTACACACTTACTCACATTTACACACTTACTCACATTTACATTCACACTCACTCACACTCACTCACATTGACACACTTGCTCACACTTACTTTCACACTTACTCACACCCACTCACACTTACTCACATTTACACACTTACTCACATTTACACACTTACTCACACTCACACATACTGACATTTACACACTTACTCGCATTTACACACTTACACTCACATTCACACTGACTCACACTTACTCACACTCACTCACATTGACACACTTGCTCACACTTACTCACATTTACACACTTACTCCCATTTACACACCTACTCAAACTCACACCTACTCACACTGGCTCACATTGACACACTTGCTCATACTTACTCTCACAGTTGCTCACACCCACTCATTTACACTAACTCACTCAAACTTACACTCACAATTACTCAGATTTACACATTTACTAACACTCACATTTACACTCACTCACACTCACTCACATTGACACACTTGCTCACACTCACTCTCACACTTGCTCACACCCACTCACATCCACTCACACTTACTTACATGTACACACTTACTCGCATTTACACACTTACACTCACATTCACACTGACTCACACTTACTCACACTCACTCACAATGACACACTTGCTCACACTTACTAACATTTACACACTTACTCACACTCACACTTACTCACATTCACTCACATTTACACACTCACTCACATTTACACACTTACTAACACTTACATACACACTCACTTACACTTACTCACACTCACTCACTCACATTGACACATTTGCTCACACTTACTCTCACAGTTACTCACATCCACTCATTTACACTAACTCACTCACACTTACTCACATTTATACACTTACTGACATTTACATTTACACTCACTCACACTTACTCACACTCACTCACATTGATACAGTTGCTCACACTTACTTTCACAGTTACTCACAACCACTCAAACCCACTCACACTTACTCAAACTCACTGACATTTACACACTTGCTCACATTTACACACTTACTCACACTTACTCACACTTGCTTATTTTTACACACTCACATTTACACACTTACTAACACTTACATTCACACTGACTCCCACTCACTCACATGGACACACTTGCTCAGACTTACTCACACCCACTCACACTTACTCACATTTACACACTTACACTCACACTTACACTCAGTCATATTTACACACTCACTCACATTTACACACTTGCTAACACTTACATTCACACTCACTCACACTTACTCACATTTACACACTTACTAACACTTACATTTACACTCACACTCACTCACTCACTCACATTGACACACTTGCTCACACTCACTCTCACACTTACTCATACCCTCTCACACTTACACTCACACTTACTCACATTTACACACTTACTGACATTTACATTTACACTCACTCACACTTACTCACACCCACTAACACTTACTCACATTTACACACTTACGCTCACACTTACTCACACTCGCTCACATTTACACACTCACTAACATTTACACACTTACTAACACTTATATTCACACTTACTCACATCCACTCACACTTACTCACATTTACACACTTACTCAAACTCACACTTACTCACACTCACTCCCATTTACACACTTACTCCCATTTATACACTTAATCACACTCAGACTTACTCAAACTCACTGACATTTACACACTTACTCACATTTACACAATTACTCACACTCACTCACATTTACACACTCACTCACATTTACACACTTGCTCACACTTACATTCACACTCACTGACATTTACACACTTACTCACATTTACACACCTACTCACACTCACACTTACTCACACTCACTGACATTTACACACTTACTCACATTTACACACTCACATTCGCTTACATTTACACACTCACATTTACACACTTACTAACACTTACACTCACACTTACTCACACTCACTGACATTTACACACTTACTCCCATTTACACACTTACTCAGACTCACACTTACACTTACTCACACTGGCTCACATTGACACACTTGCTCATACTTACTCTCACAGTTACTCACACCCACTCATTTACACTAACTCACTCACACTAACACTCACAATTACTCAGATTTACACATTTATTAACACTCACATTTACACTTACTCACACCCACTCACATCCACTCACACTTACTAACATTTACACACTTACTCGCCTTTACACACTTACACTCACATTCACACTGACTCACACTTACTCACACTCACTCACATTGACACACTTGCTCACACTTACGTTTACACACTTACTCACACTCACACTTACTAACACTTACATACACACTCACTTACACTTACTCACACTCACTCACATTGACACATTTGCTCACACTTACTCTCACAGTTACTCACATCCACTCATTTACACTAACTCACTCACACTTACACTCACACTTACTCACATTTATACACTTACTGACATTTACATTTACACTCACTCACACTTACTCACACTCACTCACAATGACACACTTGCTCACACTTACTTTCACAGTTACTCACAACCACTCAAACCCACTCACACTTACTCACACTCACTGACATTTACACACTTGCTCACATTTACACACTTGCTTATTTTTACACACTCACATTTACACACTTACTAACACTTACATTCACACTCACTCACACTTACTCACATTTACACACTTACTAACACTTACATTTACACTCACTCACACTCACTCACTCACATTGACACATTTGCTCAGACTTACTCACACCCACTCACACTTACTCACATTTACACACTTACACTCACACTTACTCACACTCAGTCACATTTACACACTCACTCACATTTACACACTTGCTAACACTTACATTCACACTCACTCACACTTACTCACATTTACACACTTACTAACACTTACATTTACACTCACTCACACTCACTCACTCACATTGACACACTTGCTCACACTCACTCTCACACTTACTCATACCCACTCACACTTACACTTACTCACATTTACACACTTACTGACATTTACATTTACACTCACTCACACTTACTCACATTCACTCACATTGACACACGTTCTCACACTTACTCTCACACTTACACCCACTGACACTTACTCACATTTACACAATTACGCTCGCATTTACTCACACTCGCTCACATTTACACACTCACTAACATTTACACACTTACTAACACTTATATTCACACTCCCTCACATTGACACACTTGCTCACACTTAAACTCACAATTCCTCACATTTACACACTTACATTTACACTCACTCACACTCACTCACATTGACACACTTGCTCACACTTACATTCACACTTACTGACATTTACACACTTACTCACATTTACACACCTACTCACACTTACTCACACTCACTGACATTTACACACTTACTCACATTTACACACTCACATTCGCTTATATTTACACACTCACATTTACACACTTACTAACACTTAGGGCCCTATTTTAACGATCTGAAACGCAAGTCCGAAGCACAAAGCGCAAGTGACTTTGTGGGCGGATCTTGGGCGCTGTTGCTATTTTCCCGGCGGGAGAAATAAGTCTTGCGCCGGGCGCAAATCAATAAGGGGTTGGTCTGAAGTAGGTTCATTATTCATAGGTGTGGTTTGGGCGTAACGTCAAATAAACCAATCAGATCGCTATCCAACATTCCCTTTAAACCCAAGGGCGCAAGTTCCATGGCGGGTTGCTATTATTATGACGGATTTGACAGGCGCACGCCAGGAGCGGTTCACAGCCGAGGAGACCGACGTTCTTGTAAGAGCAGTCAAAGACAGAGAAGTTGTTTTGTATGGAGATGGGAGAAACCCGCCCAAATCAGCTTCGGTTAAACAAGCGTGAGAGGAAATAGCCGCAATTGTCTCATCAGCTGCGCCAAGCACTACAATGATGTCAGGAGACGGGGGGATCCCAAGCTTGCCAGCATAAATCGGGCACGCCGGGCACACAGGAGGACATCGCTGTGTCCACCCTCACCGCTGAAAGGGTTTGGGGGCTTTGAAATCGGACACAAGAAACGCAAGCAAGGTCCAACCCCAAAGTACACTTACAAATCAAGTTCACATACATGAAGGTTTCTTATGAAAACTTTTTAATTATTATTTACATAAAATAAACGTAATACAGCCACACAACAAACTTATGAAAATATTTTAATCGTTATTTGCATGATAATTGTTTAACGCTGCCACACAAAATAAATAAAAACTATCACCACAATGCTCACCACAATGATTTCCATTATCTCATGTATTAATATTTTTTATTGTAACAATTTATGATTTAATAATTTAAATTATCTAAAATTTTTTATTTTAACAATTTATGATTTTAAAAAATAACTGTTGCATCTGTGTAGATTAGATAAGCAATGCGCGTTGTGCACGGTCAAGCATGCGCCCTTTAAAATAGCATAATGAACCACGCGCAACGCGCCACTGACTTTAGACTATTTTTTTTTGGTTAGTAGCGCAATTGTTTTTTGAAGCTGCAAAATAGCATAAGAGATGGTTTGCACCGGAGCACGCCTCCTTTTTTGCGCTGAACCGCCCAGGGAGCGCAAGTTCATTCCCTAGTTTGCCGACGTGCGTCTGTGGAGGGAAAAACCCGCTGTGCGCCGGTGCAAAATACGAAATGATACATGCGTCACTGACAAAATCAATTGCGCTGGGTGCAAGATAGGGCCCTTACACTTACACTTACTCACACTCACTGACATTTACACACTTACTCCCATTTACACACTTACTCAGACTCACACTTACTCACACTGGCTCACATTGACACACTTGCTCATACTTACTCTCACAGTTACTCACACCCACTCATTTACACTAACTCACTCACACTTACACTCACAATTACTCAGATTTACACATTTACTAACACTCACATTTACATTCACTCACACTCACTCACTCACATTGACACACTTGCTCACACTCACTCTCACACTTACTCACACCCACTCACACTTACTCACATTTACACACTTACTCACACTCACTCACATTTACACACTTACTCCCATTTACACACTTAATCACACTCACACTTACTCACACTCACTGACGTTTACACACTTACTCACACTCACTCACATTTACACACTCACTGACATTTACACACTTAATCACATTTACATTCACACTTACTCACACTCACTCACTCACATTGACACACTTGCTCACACTTACTCTCACAGTTACTCACACCCACTCATTTACACTAACTCACTCACACTTACACTCACAATTACTCAGATTTACCCATTTACTAACACTCACATTTACATTCACTCACACTCACTCACTCACATTGACACACTTGCTCACACTCACTCTCACACTTACTCACATCCACTCACACTTACTCCCATTTACACACTTACTCACACTCACTCACATTTACACACTTACTCCCATTTACACACTTAATCACACTCACACTTACTCACACTCACTGACGTTTACACACTTACTCACACTCACTCACATTTACACACTCACTGACATTTACACACTTAATCACATTTACATTCACACTCACTCACACTCACTCACTCACTCACATTGACACACTTGCTCACACTTACTCTCACAGTTACTCACACCCACTCATTTACACTAACTCACTCACACTTACACTCACATTTACACACTTACTAACACTTACATTTACACTCACTCACACTCAGTCACATTGACACACTTGCTCACACTTAGTCCCACACTTACTCACATCCACTCACACTTACATTTACACACTTACTCACATTTACACACTCACTCACATTTACACACTTACTCACATTTACACACTTACACGCCCTCACTCACATTTACGCACTCACTCACATTTACACACTTACTCACATTTACATTTACATTCACACTCACTCACACTCACTCACATTGACACACTTGCTCACACTTACTCTCACAGTTACTCAGACCCACTCATTTACACTAACTCACTCACACTTACGCTCAGACTTAATCACATTTACACACTTACTAACACTTACATTCACACTCACTCACATTTACACACTCACTCATATTTACACACTTACTCACATTTACATTCACACTCACTCACACTCACTCACATTGACACACTTGCTCACACTTACTCTCACACTTACTCACACCCACTCACACTTACTCACATTTACACACTTACTCGCATTTACACACTTACACTCACATTCACACTGACTCACACTTACTCACACTCACTCACATTGACACACTTGCTCACACTTACACACTTACTCCCATTTACACACTTACTCAGACTCACACTTACTCACACTGGCTCACATTGACACACTTGCTCATACTTACTCCCACAGTTACTCACACTCACTCATTTACACTAACTCACTCAAACTTACACTCACAATTACTCAGATTTACACATTTACTAACACTCACATTTACACTCACTCACACTCACTCACATTGACACATTTGCTCACACTCACTCTCACACTTGCTCACACCCACTCACATCCACTCACACTTACTTACATTTACACACTTACTCGCATATACACACTTACACTCACATTCACACTGACTCACACTTACTCACACTCACTCACATTGACACACTTGCTCACACCCACTCACATCCACTCACACTTACTTACATTTACACACTTACTCGCATTTACACACTTACACTCACATTCACACTGACTCACACTTGCTCACACTTACTCTCACACTTACTCACATTCATTCACATTTGCACACTTACTAACACTTACATTCACACTCACTCACACTCACGTACATTTACAAACTTACTCACATTCGCTTACATTTACACACTCACATTTACACAATTACTAACAGTTACACTCACACTTACTCACACTCACTGACATTAACACACTTGCTCACATTTACACACTTACTCACACTCACACTTACTCACACTCACTGACATTTACACACTTACTCACATTTACACACTTACTCACATTTACACACTTACTCACATTTGCTTAAATTAACACACTCACATTTACACACTTACTAACACTTACAATCACACTTACTCACACTCACTGACATTTACACACTTGCTCACATTTACACACTTACTCACACTCACACTTACTCACACTCACTGACATTTACACACTTACTCACATTCACACACTTACTCACATTTGCTTACATTAACACACTCACATTTACACACTTACTAACACTTTCATTGACACTCACTCACACTCACTCACATTGACACACTTGCTCACACTCTCACACTCACTCACATTTACACACTTACACACATTTACACACTTACTAACATTTACATTCACACTCACACTCACTCACTCACATTGACACACTTGCTCACACTAACTCTTACACTTACTCACACTCACTCACATTTACACACATACTCCCATTTACACACTTACTCACACTTACACTTACTCACACTCTGTGACATTTACACACTTGCTCACATTTACACACTTACTCACACTTGCTTACATTTACACACTCACATTTACACACTTACTAACACTTACATTCACACTGACTCACAATGACTCACACTTACTCACATTGACACACTCACTCACACTCGCACTTACTCACACTTGCTACATTTACACACTTTTTAACACTTACATTCACACTCACTCACATTGACACACTTGCTCACACTTACTTTCACAGTTTCTCACACCCACTCATTTACACTAATTCACTAACACTTACACTCACACTTACTCACATTTACACACTTACTAACACTTACATTCACACTCACTCACATTGACACACTTGCTCACATTTATTCTCACACTGACTCACACTCACTCACACTTACTCACATTTACACACTTACTCACACTCACTCACATTTGCACACTTACTAACACTTACATTCACCCTCACTCACACTCACTCACATTGACACACTTGCTCACACTTACTTTCACACTCACTCACACTCACATACATTTACACACTTACTCACATTCGCTTACATTTACACTCACATTTACAGACTTACTAACAGTTACACTCACACATACTCACACTCACTGACATTTACACACTTGCTCACATTTACACACTTACTCACACTCACTGACATTTACACACTTACTCACATTTACACACTTACTCACATTTACACACTTACTCACATTCGCTTACATTTACACACTCACATTTACACACTTACTAACACTTACAATCACACTTACTCACACTCACTGACATTTACCAACTTACTCCCATTTACACACTTACTCACATTTACACACTTACACTCGCTCAAATTTACACACTCACTCACATTTACACACTTACTAACACTTACATTCACACTCACTCACATTGACACACTTGCCCACACTTACTCTCACATTTACTCACACCCACTCATTTACACTAACTCACTTACAATTAAACTCACAATTACTCAAATTTACATACTTACTAACACTTTCATTGACACTCACTCACACTCACTCACTCACATTGACACACTTGCTCACACTTACTCTCACACTCACTCACATTTACACACTTACTCACATTTACACACTTACTCACATTTACACACTTACTCACATTTACACTCACACTCACACTCACTCACTCACATTGACACACTTGCTCACACTAACTCTTACACTTACTCACACTCACTCACATTTACACACATACTCCTATTTACACACTTACTCACACTTACACTTACTCACACTCTGTGACATTTACACACTTGCTCACATTTACACACTTACTCACACTTGCTTACATTTACACACTCACATTTACACACTTACTAACACTTACATTCACATTGACTAACAATGACTCACACTTACTCACATTGACACACTCACTCACACTCGCACTTACTCACACTTGCTACATTTACACACTTTTTAACACTTACATTCACACTCACTCACATTGACACACTTGCTCACATTTATTCTCACACTTACTCACACCCACTCACACTTACTCACATTTACACACTTACTCACTCTCACTCACATTTGCACACTTACTAACACTTACATTCACCCTCACTCACACTCACTCACATTGGCACACTTGCTCACACTTACTTTCACACTCACTCACACTCACGTACATTTACACACTTACTCACATTCGCTTACATTTACACACTCACATTTACACACTTACTAACAGTTACACTCACACTTACTCACACTCACTGACATTTACACACTTGCTCACATTTACACACTCACTCACATTTACACACTTACTAACATTTACATTCACGCTCACTCACACTTACTCACACTCACTCACATTGACACACTTACCCACACTTACTCACATGTACACACTTACACTTGCTCACATTTACACACTCACTCACATTTACACACTTACTAACTCTTACATTCACACTCAGTCACATTGACACACTTGCTCACACTTACTCTCACAGTTACTCACACACACTCATTTACACTAACTCACTTACACTTAAACTCACATTTACTCAAATTTACACACTTACTAACACTTACATTCTCACTCACTCACACTCACTCACTCACATGGACACACTTGCTCACACTTACTCTCACACTTACTCACACTTACTCACATTTACACACTGACACTCACACTTACTCACACTCGCTCACATTTACACACTCACTAACACTAACTTACACTTACATTCACACTCACTCACACTTACTCACACTCACTCACATTGACACATTTGCTCACACTCACTCTCACAGTTACTCACACCCACTCATTTACACTAACTCACTCACACTTACACTCACACTTACTCACATTTACACACTTACTAACATTTACATTCACACTCACTCACACTTACTCACACTAACTCACATTGACACACTTGCTCACACTAACTCTTACACTTACTCACACTCACTGACATTTACACACTTGCACACATTAACACACTTACTTACACTTGCTTACATTTACACACTCACATTTACACACTTACTAACACTTACGTTCAAACTGACTCACAATGACTCATACTCACTCACATTGACACACTTGCTCACACTTACTCACACCCACACACAATTACTCACATTTACACACTTACTCACACTCGCACTTACTCACACTTGCTCACATTTACACACTTTTTAACACTTAAATTCACACTTACTCACACTCACTCACATTGACACACTTGCTCACACTTACTCTCACAGTTTCTCACACCCACTCATTTACACTAACTCACTCACACTTACACTCACACTTAGTCACACTTACTAACACTTACATTCACACTAATTCACATTGACACACTTGCTCACACTTACTCCCACACTAACACCCACTCACACTTACTCACATTTACACACTTACTCACTCTCACACTTACTTACACTCACTCACATTTGCACACTTACTAACACTTACATTCACACTCACTCACACTTACTCACACTCACTGACATTTACACACTTACTCACATTTACACACTTACTCACATTCGCTTACATTTACACACTCACATTTACACACTTACTAACACTTACACTCACACCTACTCACACTCACTGACATTTACACACTTACTCCCATTTACACACTTTCTCACACTTACACACCTACTCACACTTACATTCACACAGTTATAGGTGGGTAGGTACAGAATGGTGGTCACCGCCACACCAGCTCACGTGACTTCCACAGGGATTTGCTTGACCTAGAGGCGAGTACAGACAACAGAAGACACGGCACAGCACTGCAAGACTTCAGGTGCACACACGTAAAAAGCACACTCACCCACTGCAATACACACACTTTAGTGACTTATAAGGCCAATACTCCGCACTAAGTCAAGGTCCACCCTGAAGGAAGAGTTGGGTTCGCTGACACGGGCAGTGGTATTGATGTTTCTAATACCCACACTGTGGTATGCGTTGCCCTTTAATCCTCCGGCTCACCCACCCGTACACAGGTATTAGTCTCCGTTTTCTGGTGTATCAACGAAAGCAACAAAACCGCTGTACTCACAACTTCCGTAATGGTTTGCCTTCCCTCCTCCTTATCACTCTTTCTCCTCGGACTGCTTTCCAAACCCCCAACAATGCTGTGGTGTTTCTGCTCTGGGATCATCTCTCTACACAGCCTTCAATACAGCATTCATACACTGGTAAGTACACAACTCTTTAAACTTCGCTTTCTTCAAACCTGCTTTGGTTGTTAGTCTCCAAGCGCTTCATCCGTTTAGCGAATCTTCTCAAATGCCTCTGCCTGTTTGCCTCGCCTCTGTAGCAGAACACACAGTCTCACCCGCAGTGTTTCTTTGCGGACTCTTCAGAAAGCTTTCGTCGTTTGCTTCGCCCTTGGCGGAAGGGAATTCGCCCGAAAATCGACCGCTCTCCTGTGCCTCTGATGCACTATTTGTATGTTTCCTCTTTGCTGCATTGCCCAATCAAACATTGCAACGTTGATTTCTCCACCTGTGACTAATAAAGCCCAATTTGAGTTGCCATGGAGAACCAGGAAGTGACGGGTGTTTGTACAATTCGGTTCGGGCGGAACTTCTCCTCTTACTTTTAGTTCCGCCCTAAAAGTCACTCCGTGACATTATGATCTGGTACAGTGTGCTAAAGTGAAACTTATGGTCATTTATTTTGTAAGCAATAGGCTTTATGCCCAGCTGCACTACTTCCTGAACTTCAGCCAGCTCCTTGTTTCCTGTCTGCCATTATTGGACAAACTGATTAATCCAGGTGTGTCTGATTATTGTTGTTCTGACTACTGAGGTCAGGCAGGAAGAAATGCAGCTGGGCATAAAGCCTAGTATATTTCAAATGCTGCTCATCCCTGTGCATACCCACCATTAAATGACGCTGCATTGGTTCAATTCATGGTCAAAATGAACTAGCATTCTCCCATAAATGCATATAAGTAATAATACAGTGATTTGATATAGGGTGTATTCTGTAAAATTATGAATCTGTAAAATTATTTGTAAAATTATGAATCTTCAGTGTAGAAAACATAGAGGGGTGGTTTACCAGACAAAGATTAGCTTAAGCCAGGACTAGGCCTTAGTTTAATTAGGAAATATAACTAGTTTTAGCAAACATGCCTTACGAAAAACATCACTTGTGTGCATTTTGAGTCAAAACAAAGGGCACTGATGTATTTTAAGATATGTCACTGCAAGTTGTTTTCAGTTTGGACTCTCTTACATTTATTTTAGTCTAGGACTAGTCTAATCCCTGTCGGGGAAACCGCCCCAGAGAGTTTAAAATTCTCAGACAATCTCCTTAAAGTAGATGAAATGCAATTAGTTATGGCCCGTTTATTGGCATAATTAATATTAAGTGACTGTTGATATCAAACTATTTTCAGGAATTATCTATAATAAATAGCACGTCATTAAAAAGTCATGCAATATACCAAGTTCAAATTTGCGTGCATATGATATACCAGTCCTTCCCGTTCACTTAACACCGTGCATCTTTTTGTGCCATTTCATGTATTGGTTTCTTTTTTTCCAATTTTGTTTACCATTGTCACTTGGGATTGCAGTTAGAACAACTTTCTGTTAAATATCAGACATCCTAACTCAAATTCTAACCCAAACTTCAAGCGAGCATGGTTTAAAAATAGGAAACCTATACATACAACAACATACTAATCCAAGTCCCAAATCTAACCCCAATCCCAAAAGACAATGGTTTAAAAATACCAGTACACAACCAATACATAAAATGACATGAAAAGATTATATTAAGTGAACGGGAAGGACTGGCGTATCATGTCCATGCAAAATTTGACTTTGGCGTATGTATTGTACAACTTTTCAAACAGTGTGCAAATACACTTAGTTGGGGTTTATTGTTTTTTTCATTACTAAGTTCTACTTCACACTAGTGTTTTACACAGTAATGCACTGAACAATATAGAACATACACCTTCATTTTTCTTTAAAAACAACATTAGAAAAGGTACTGACCTCTAGATCTGAGTAAGCCGTACAAAAGATCTCTTAAAGGGATATTTTAACCAAAATTAAAGTTCTGTCATCAAACCTGTATATATTTGTTTGTTCTGATGAACACAAAGGAAGATATTTTGAGAAATATTTGTAATCAAACCAATGTGAGGCCCCATTGACGTCTATAGTAGAATAAAGGAATACTATGGAAGTCAATGCGGCCTCAGATCAGTTTGGTTACAAACATTTCTCAAAATATCTTTCTTTGTGTTCATCAGAAGAACAAGGAAATATATACAGGTTTGTAACAACATAAGAGTGAGTAAATGAAACTATCCCTGTAACATTACAGTTTTAGTGCATAGTTGTTATGCATTTGATGAAGCTATTTTTGGCAAAATAAGATTTTCCAAAATAATGAGAATAATTCCTTGCAGAAATGTAAACAAGGCAGGAGCCAGAGATTTTATAGGGGTGGCTGCGTACACAAAATATCCTTATACAAGCAAACAAGGCACTTAGCTAAACCTAAAATATGTTTCAAAATAGAATATACAATGTATAATGTACCTAGATGTACCTAATGTACCTAGATAATTGGAAATGGTCATTTATTCACTTTTATAAATTACTTTTTATAGGGTTATGAAAACATTTCAATTCTGGCTTTAGGGCAAGTTTGGACAAATTTCCTAAAACTATTTTAAAAGGACACTGACTATGGGCCCAATGGGAAACGACTTGCCAATGACGCACAACCATGATGTTTGGTCTTCTTTTCAAATCCTGTAGTGAAAACTATTCATAAGCTCTGTCCCAAATGACATACTACACACTATACACTTAAACTACACACTATGTACTCACACATCAAGTGTATACATTTTAGAAGAGTATCGTCCCAAATGAAACACTTGATGGTTTTGTACTAATCAGAAGTGTCCAGATGGGGGCAATGACGTCAACTTCATACTTTAGTATATACTGCAAGTCAATGAAGATCAATTTGTACACTGTTCTTGTAATATCATTGTTATTTATTTTGTTCAACATGACTTTAGTAAGTGTCAGACTGTCTCCACAGGTAAACATCACTCTTACTGCATCTGACAGCCATGCCTCTCTTACATTATGTAATCAAAGCCATACGGCCAAAAAAAAAAAACATATTTTAAAATATACAAAAATGGCCAAAAAATATATTTGCTTAAATATATTTTGGAATATATTTACAAAAATTCATACCTTTTTATATATATATATATATATAAATGTAATTTAAAAATAAATAAAGCATTTATATTCATGGGAGAAACGTTTTGAAAATGTTAAAATTATATTTTAATTGCAAATTATACTTATAATTTTATATTTTAAACATACTTATACATTTTATACAACATTTCTATTTTGGCCAGGAATCTTTTTTTTTTTGCTGTATAGGTTGTAAAATTGGCTCTGAAATACATTTTGAAAAATATGTAATTATATGAAGGTTTACACAAAATATTTTTCAAATAAAAGCAATATTAAATTAAGCTTTGTTTTTTCCAAAATGTATTTAGCATGTATTTAAAACATATTTTTGGCCAGAGAAATGTATTTTTTGACATATATATTGATGTTGAGTGTTTCTGCATTAAGTTCTAGATGAGAGCTGAGTTGCCGTGACAACCGTGACGCATCATCAGTCAACAAAGAGCAGCACCAAACTCTCAACTCTCTCAACTCTTCTCTTTTATTGTAAAAGGTTAGTAAAAATTATTACATTTCAAAGAATAAACATTGTAATTCACACGCTTTAATGTCAAAGTAAAGTTTTTATCGAATGTTTGGTTTACACTTTAACATTAACATTAATAAATCCATTAACTAACATGAACAAACAATCAACAATTTAGTTTTTCAGCATGTATTCTTGTTAATGTTAGTTAATGTCAATACAGTTACTCATGTTAGTTCATGGTGCATTAATTACAGTTTTTCTCAGTTGCTCATATATATATACTTTATAGATAGATTTTATATATATATGAACAGTCCTACTAAACTAAAGACGGATCACAAAACTTATCACGAATACGTCGTTTGATTAAAGTCAATTTTATTTTAAAATGCGCTACTTCAGCCCAGCCAACATTGCAAGGTGGGGCCCATGTGGGCCCCATATGGGCTTCCTATGTGGGCCCTATATGGGTTTGTCCATGGGTTCCACTATGGCCCCACCTGGGTTAGCCAACATGAATTTGATATAGAAACTGAGTGGGGCTTATGTGGGACCCAGCTGGGCAACACACATGGGGCCCATGTGGGCCCTATATGGGCCCCATATGGGCTTCCAATGTGGGCTGTACATGGGTTTGTCCATGGGTTCCACTGTGGCCCCACCTGGGTTGCCCACATGAATTTGATATAGAAACTGAGTGGGGCCTATGTGGGGCACACGTGGGCAACACACATAGGGCCCATACTGCACCCACGTAATGAAGCCCACGTTACATATCAGGGCCCAGAATGGATTTTTAATGGGTACTGGACTGGTCCCTTATTATGAAATAATTATACTTTTAATGCTTAATTGTAATTTACTTAAATAATATATTTGTTTTAAATTGAAAACAGATAAAAGCAAATCATTTCAGTTCGGTAAATATCAGATTTCAGCATAAATATTCAACAGTTCATTCATCTGTAACATCACAAAACATGAAGGAGGTGCAATATGAGAAATCAAATTAAAAAACTGTAAAGGTTCAATATATCAAAATACTTTATTGTCAATTTATAACAATACAATGCTAAAATAATCATGAACATTTCAAAACTGCTAAGGCAGGTAATGACTAACAATTTAACATAACACTTAAAATAAGCATTGAAAGAAGTCAAACTCTTAAAATACTTCGAACTCAAAAACAACACAAACATTGCTCACTCTTCTGGAGATGGTCTTCTGATCATCAATTAATCTTTGCTCAAACGTTTTATGAAGAACTTCCAAAACATCCACAGCCAAACTCATTAAATGTCCTTGCACGTTTGCTTTGATTCATCCCTGTGCAGTCCGTGAACTTGTACCGTATAATTACATTTTCTAAAAACACAACTCAGGATACATTACAAGTGTAACAGTTGTGAGAGACTCCTGCTGCTCCGATAGAAACCGTATCCTTGCGCCTGAGCGGAAATTCTTGTAGTTTAAATGTTTATCATCTTTATAGTTGTAATTTTAAAAGTCTGCCTATTTTAGCAAAGATTATTTAAAATATGATATTATATTATGTGATAAAAATCACAATTAAAAACATTTGAAGCAGGATTCAACATTTGACTACTTTGTCAAGCGTAATGTGTCGTAGCAGTGAGCAGATCGTAATGAGGTCTCCTTATATGAAACACCTGACTCCAATAATCAGACTCCTTTCAGAATGTTTGAAACATTTCTTTAATTAACACACTTATCAAACTGATGAACTTTCTGACATTTCTTATTTTCACTCATGCTCAGCTGTGCAAATTAAAATTAATAATTGGCAGGTAAACATTACAAATATCACAAATAAATGTTAACAATAATGCATTTTTATTTAAAATGTTTTATACTGATCATATCCTATCTGTGGTATTATTTGTTTTTTGTATAAAAGTGACTATAAACCAAAAGTAATAATTTTAAGAGTTTAAATGTATATAAAATGTATTTTAAGCATAAAATGTTTTGCCCACATAGGTGCCATGAGGGCCCCACATTATTATCCCACATGGGCAAACCTATATGGGGCCCACGTAGGGAAACCCACATGGGACCCACATAGTCAACCCACAAGGGACCCATATATATTGCCCATGTTAAGCCCATGGCCACATGAAACCCATGTTGCCCATATGGGACCCATGTGGGGCCCACATATCAATGTTAATTAAATGTAAAAAATAATGCATTTTTATTTAAAATGTTTTATACTGATCAAATCATATCTGTTATATTATTTGCTATTTGTTTAAAAGTGACAATCAACCAAAAGTTATTATTTTAAGATTGTAAATGTATAAAGAATGTATTTCAAGCATAAAAATGTTTTGCCCACATAGGTGCCATGAGGGGCCCACATTATTATCCCACATGGGCAAACCCATATGGGGCCCACATAGGAAACCCACATGGGACCCACATATATTGCCCATGTGAAGCCCATGCCCACATGTAACCCATGCTGCCCAGATGGGACCCACGTGGGGCCCACATGTCAATGTTGGCTGGGAGCTGGCTCTGATACAGCTGCCGTGCAGCCTCTCTGCAGACTTGCTCAATGTCCTGCCCACGGCGCTATCTGATTGGTTACACACCCAGTTACACCTCACGAGTAATAGCCTATCTATCAACACTTGCGAGATGGTTGTGGAGCTGTGCCGAAAAGAAGGAAGGCAGCATATTCGGCATATTAATAAAGCGGGAATAAACATCACAATCTGATTATCTGTTTATGATGACAAGCAGAGTTAGTGTCTCAGTCACACCACTGAGAATGGCTGAAGTTACGCATGTGATAAACGCAATGACGCGTTCAGCGAGGCGCGGGCGCGTCCAGTTCGCGCAAATGAGGCTAATTGACTAACACATAATGCATCTGTCTGTTCTATCATTTCACTGAGGCTCAACATCGTGGTTTAAAGTTAACGTCATTACTTTAAAAGCAGCAGTAAAACTGAACTATTGTAATGGTTTAACTTTGCAATCAATCCTGTTCATATTTATGTTTAAGTTGACACCACTACGTTGTGCCATATAGTTTTGCCATTCAAGATTTAATTCTTGCGTGTTTTTTCGTTGTGCATGATCAGTTCTAGCCTGGTAATACCATCCTCTGCTATTTTGCTTCGCTTCATAGACAGAGATGCTGAGTCCCAATTCACATACTATCCGTCCTTAATAGTATTCGAAACTAGAGTTAGTACGTCCCAAATCGTAGTCTGTTGAAATAAGTATCCTAAAGATACCCGGATGGTCTACTATTTCTGGTTAGAATTCGAAGTGCAGATCAATGCACACTCTAAGGGCTAATATTGCCCACAACCCATTGCGTGCGGGAGGGAGGAGCAACCACACTGACCCTCTTGCGTATTTGTAGTAATACTGTGGCTGTACAAATTTTAACTTTATTAGTCTAACGAAAAAAAACATGGTTACTACACTTTTACTATAGTTATGTATATTTTCTGGTATATTTTGAAATTTAATTTAAAAAGAAATTACTTTTTAAAGCATTTATATTTATACTGCATGTGAGACAAGTTTTGAATATCTTAAAATTAATTGTTTTTAACTGCAAAATACTTATACTTATAAAAGTCAAAGTAAAGTTTATATAAAATATATATCTTATTTTTTTATTATTTTATTATACCTTTATTTAACCAGGGAATAAAATCACATTGAGATAAATATCTCATTTACAAGTGAGCCCTGGCCAAGGTAGCAGCACAAAATAGACAACATAAAAACAAATTTAGTACATAGAACAATAATCCCAACAATAAATAAGATTAAGAACAAGTGCAGACAGTTTGGAATGTTCGGTTAAGATACAGCTTAAACTCATTCATAGAGATAAATACACTCAGTTTCAATGATCTTTGGATCTCATTCTAAGCAGTTGATGCACTATAAGTAAAAGCAGTTTTTCCAAACTCTGTCTTCATTAAAGGAACATTTAAAAGAAAATATTTACTTGAACGCAGATTATACCCTTGACTACTGACAGTTAGTAGACTATTCATGTAAAGAGGAAGCTGGCCAACTATGGCCTTAAACACAAATATAAGCCAATGCTTGTATCTTCTCAAGTGAAGCGAAGGCCAACCTACCATTTAATACAATACACAGTGATGAGTATAATGATTGGTACGAGTTATAAATCTTAAAGCAGAATGATAAACAGAGTCCAATGATTGTAAAAGAGCCTTAGTGGTATTTCTATTAAAAAAAACATATCCATAATCTAAGACTGGTAAGAAGGTAGCTTCCACCAACTTTCTCTTAAATATAATATATATATATTGTATATTTTGAAATGTAATTTAAAAATAAATGTATTTTTAAAGCATTTATATTCACATCGCATGGGAGAAAAGTTTTGAAAATGTTAAAATTAATTATATTTTAACTGCAAAAATATACTTATAATTTTATATTTTAAACATACTTATACATTTTATAAAACATTTATATTTTGGCCAGGAATTTTTTTTTGCTGTATAGGTTGTAAAATTGCCCCTGAAATACATTTTATATATGAAGGTTTAAACTAAATATTTTTTTCAAATAAAAAATATTAAATTAAGCCTTGATTTTTACAAAATGTATTTAGCGTGTATTTAAAACATATTTGGGCCAGAGAAATTAATTTTTTTGCTATATGGGAAGCCGCGACTGTTGATTGTATTAATTTCCAGCATTGCACTCTTGGAGTGCATCATCCAGATACTTAAAGAGCCACTAAAATGACCACAAAAAATGTATATATTTATTGTTGTGGTCTACCACAATACTGTTGTTTAAATTAAAGTTCAAAAAACGCATTCTTGTTCTAATAATATAGATATTTGCAACATCTCTCTTTAAAACGCTTGATTGCAGCGCGTATCTCTTCAAAATCCCACCCCCACAAACGGCAAGTATACTCTGATTGGTCAGGGGTTCTAAACGATTGTGATTGGTCAATTTTTGTAGCGTTCCAAATGTCTATTACCATAATCGGGTTTCGGCTTCTCATGCGTGTACAGATAATAAAAAATTGTGTCTGTAAACTGCCTCTAGTAGGCTATTGCATCAGTATTGCCTTGCAGTTTGAGCCTGAATCAGATTCAGAGAGTTTGCAGAAAGAAACAAATCTAACAGAAACTCCTTCAAGGACGAATTGAGCAGGATACTTCACAATGCTATTTTTGTAACCACCTTACACTTCGGATGTGTTGTGGCTGCAGCAACAGGGTCACAAAAATTCAGACCTCTGTAATTTTTCCATATTCAGAAATAAATAATCAGTGTATTACAATTCTTCATTTAAGTGTCTGCATATTTAAAGGGACACTTCACCCATTTGCATTAAGCTTTGTATTGTTAGAACCCCAGTCATGTTTTTGAATGGTTGTGCATCATTTCCTCAGTTGCCTCTGAGACAGGAGAAATACAGATTTCAGTGTTGCACATCCTTCTTTCAATGATGTAAAAATCATCATTTTGCATCATTAAAAGCAGGAAGTCTAATATCTTTGTTGAGGGGGTGCGAGTACAAACACCCCTTTTCTCGGTTTAATAGGCACAAAATTCTAAATGTATGTTACAGGCATGAAAACGGGTCAGGGCTGAAAAAGGTGAGAAGAGTGCTCGAGGGGCGACGTGGCCTCTGATGGGGCCGCAAGGTGGGGGGACTCCCCCAAAATAAATATTACGGCCTCATTAGAGGACATGCTGTAACTTAACTTGTTTATTCTTCACGCATGTGATTGGCCAAGGACAAAAAAAGCAGAGTCCTTATGACTTCTCGATTCACTCTTGTGATACTTTGATGTCACCGATGTTTTCGGTGAAGCTCTGCTGTGTACTGAAGAGAACTGGACTAGTTGTCTGTCATCATGTAACCTGTTACTCTCTTTCACTGTATAAAAGCATGACGGCAAACCGTGGTGCAGAATTGCTTTATAGTAATAAACACAGTCGATGTACAGACACCAAACATCTGCGCTAAAATAAAATACCATACAGGCGTTCTCCGCAGTGCAGAGCAAACTCTCTCGTGTAAACACACTACATTTATCCGAGTGTTGAACATGGGATTTAACACAACGTGCAGATAGTTTCGCACCATTTGTTGTACAACGTCAAGTTTATTATGGAAGTAACCAAAAAGGCGCAGTGAATACAAAATATTTTTTACTCTCTTTGAATAGACAATCTATCTATAAATAAGTATGGATATGTGTATAATCATGCCTGTTTGAAATATGGATCCAGAAAGATCGCTGTCTTACAATTCAGCACCATTCCCATGAACAGCAGCCACTAACATCGTAAGTAAGAAAGGTTTTAAAGTCTTCATAGCACGCCATGTTTAATTAGAGTTTAATGTAGTACATTAAAAATGCCTTCGGTTAAAGGGAATATCTTCCTTTCAATTGGGCTCTAAGCTTTGTAACTCTGCACATCCCTTTTATGCTCAAAACTGCTACATACTGTAACTAGAGTTAAAAGGTTGACATCCATGAAAGGGGCTCTTTAAAGTACACTTTATTTTTGGGTATTTTTAGTGTGATCACTGCTTACACTATTATACTAGAAAATGGCTTAGAATGGTGCATAAGTGTGCGATTTGGGACACACCTTTCAAGTCTTATTGGATAATCAAAATATTGTGTTACAAAGTTTCAAGGAAAATGTTTAAAACCATTTAAAAAAAGAGACTTTATCCTATTGACAATAAAACCAGTGATATAGTAAATGATGTTGTATTTTTATATTGTATATTGATGTTGAGTGTTTCTGCATTAAGTTCTAGATGAGAGCTGAGTTGTCGTGGCAACCGCGACGCATCATCAGTCAACAAAGAGCAGCACCAAACTCTCAACTCTCTCAACTCTTCTCTTTTATTGTAAAAGGTTAGTAAAAATTATTACATTTCAAAGAAAAAACGTTGTAATTCACACGCTTTAATGTCAAAGTAAAGTTTTTATCGAATATTTTGTAACACTTTAACATTAACATTAATAAATCCATTAACTAACATGAACAGTCGCACAGACCACAGATCAGTGGCACAGACCAACAATAGTGCAACATGTATTGACCTAGTGCTAACATGATTTACTGAGAAGACATTGTCAACATCAATACACATCATTCATCATTAATCCAGGCAATAACAACGACGATTGAAACTAACATTTTACACTCATTTAAGCATTTATATAAACTAACCAGGTCATAGCAAAACCCTTAGTGAGCATGCGTTACGTTAACCGCTTGCTATCGTGACTCTGACAGTATATAGAGTTTAAACAACGATATCATTCATCGTTAATCCAAGCAATAAAAACAACTATAGTCATTTTAAACTCATTTAAGCAAGTATGTAGCCATAATCATACAGGTTGTGGTTAGGAGACGCATGTTGTTCCAAATAAAGTGGGTACTGAATCATCTTTCATTGCCAAACGTCTAAATCCCACCGTTAAAAATTAATTTTAACCACTGAATCTTCACAGCCAGACACGTTTAGTATATCCCTCCTTGAAAAGGTCTCATTTGGTAGTGAAAACAACACAAACTGAAAACACAGCGTGAGCTGATGTTTACACACACTAACTAGCTGTGGGCGGGTCATAGTTTTCGTTTCTCCCGCGGGCAAGGCTGTAGGCGGAGATTAGTATCTGATGTGACGTTGATGCGTTCGTGTGACGTGGCAAATATCAGGAAGAAGACTCACTCCCTATAACGACTCGTTTCAGCGATTCAGAGTCGACTCCCTGCTTTAGAAGCCAATAACTTTATTAATCGTGCACTTTTTGGTTAAACTATTTTACACGTTGTTTACATTGATGGACAGCTACATGACACACTGCAATAAAGGTTAGTTTCGATTTTGGATCTGTGTGGCTCTTTAAGTTCTAGATGAGAGCTGAGTTGCCGTGGCAACCGTGACGCATCATCAGTCAACAAGGAGCAGCAACAAACTCTGAACTATCTCAACTCTTCTCTTTTATTGTAAAAGGTTAGTAAAAATTATTACATTTCAAAGAAAAAACATTGTAATTCACACGCTTTAATGTCAAAGTAAAGTTTTTATCGAATATTTGGTAACACTTTAACATTAACATTAATAAATCCATTAACTAACATGAACAAACAATCAACGATATAGTTTTTCAGCATGTATTAATTCTTGTTAATGTTAGTTAATGTCAATACAGTTATTCATGTTAGTTCATGGTGCATTTATTACAGTTTTTCTCAGTTGCTTTGGAGCTTAAAATGTATGCGTGCATTTCTCAAAACAATCTGTACTGCACAACATTATGGATGTCCTGCAAAAGCCTGTAACTTGTTCAAAATCCTTAGGTCATCTCTTAAAAGTAAATTTTTATATCAGTGAACATGTTAGTGCCATCAAAATAGCAAATCCGCGTGTCATTGTTAATGAACAAGAGAGTCAAAATGTTTAGTCAAATGTTGACAATATACCAAGTGCACCTACACAATTATAAGTGTCAGTATTTTCTGATGTAATCTGTGATGAATTCACCTTTTTACCATTTTTAATGTCGAAATTGTATTAAAGCATTTGCAATTTGTCCAAAACAATGAGAAATTGCTTTTATGTTGTGCACAACTGACTTGATGATGTAGAGGTTGAACAAAATGTTTTGAAAATTAATTTCTAATCTGAGAAATGCTCCAAAGAGACTGAGAAAAACTGTAATAGGTAAAAAATGTGTTATATACAGTCATGTGATGAAGACAAATGCTATTTGGCATCTCCAATTCTTCTAACCTGCATGTTTTTACCTGTAGGAGGAGACCGGTATACCCGGAGTAAACCCACGCTGACACGAGAAGAACATGCAAACCCCACACAGAAAGGCCACCTGACTTAGCCGGAGCTCGAACCGGGGACCTTTTTGCTGCCCTGTTTGACTCTCATTATAAAGGTAAGTGTGCAGTTTTATAGTTTTATCAGTATTTTATACATGTTAAAAAACATCACTGCAAACACACAAAGAAGACTTAGTAAGACTGAAGTGTATTGGTTAGTTAACTCTTTCCCTGCCACTGACGAGATAACTTGTCAATCAAGAGAAAACGCTTCCCCAATACCTTTCCGCAATAACGCTATTATCCACTAGTTCCGCAACTTTTTAAACCCGGAAGTATTGCCCTATGGCAAGCTGCTGCATGTCTGTGTCTGTTTTAAAGATCGCTCTGAATGGGATCTCTATGAAAAGTCTGTCACAAAAATGGAATTATCTCAGTTTTTTGCTCAAAATATGGTGTTTTTGCAGAAACCTACCCATATTCAAAAGCTGATTACAAAAGAACTACTGAAGGTAGGATGAAACGTTTTTTTTTTTGTTTGAAAGCAGAGGGTCTGTTCTTTCATTTGCTTTATACCACGGGTCTGTTGAATGCTGCGTTCTGATTGGCTGAGAAATGTTCTATGGGTGTTGATTATTTTTCTGTAAACAGCACACCTAACTTGTCAAATGTCTTAAAAATAGGCACCAGAGCAATGTTTGTGGTAACCGTGGTATAAGCGGAATAATTGTCCTTTGAATTATTTGAAAATAATGCACACCTGCGGTGTGCATTATTTTCTTATAATTAAATGGCCCGTCGTCAATTATTCCTTACATATTGTATGTTTTTTATATTTGAAGAAGAACATTTTCTGGAAGGCATTAAACTTTTGTGAAAATCATAAAAAACGCTGGCGCTGACTGGCAACTTTTTAAAAAAATGCTGGCGGTGAAAGAGTTAAGTGGTCACATTTGACAGTTTAAACTAAAAAAGTTTAATGAAGTTCAACACCCAGCTCTTAAAGGAGAGAGTTACGACAGCAGGAGTTCAAAATGCTTGAGCGCCTCGTAATTCATGTTGACTTCAGATACTTCCAGAAAGTTGATAGCAGGCCATTCAAAAACACTGAATTAGAGGCAACTAACTTTAATTTTTGGATCAAAAAAATGCATTGATGTACATTATTTATATAACAATATGTGTATGTTACTATGTTCACAGCAAAACCCCCATTCATTGTTAAATTAACAGACAATAAGCTAAAGCCAGGACCAGGTCCCAGCCAAATTAAGTTGCTAAAACATCCCTTACAAACATGCCCAAGAAAAAGATGCCACCGGTGTCCATCTTGAGACAAATCAACGGCACCGGCATATTTTAAGATCTATATGTGCACGTTATTTCCAGCTGAGACAACTCAAACAAATGTCCCAATCCAGGACCATCCCCAAAAAGGCAACCCGACTACGAAGACCTGTATGCTTCAACACTTTACACTTGCCCTCAGCCACCAAAACTAACCGACAGAAACACATAAACTACTTCAAAAAACCCAAAATGTAATTAGCCTGGTCCCACCAGACTCTCGTACATTAATTTCATTTGTACAGAGAGTCTGGCCATACTCCATTGCAAAGCGTTACTTCCGTTAAGGAGGGTCCTCTGTTGACGTTTAAAACTATTGGATCTGCCCAGAGTCACTCTGAATCTGCCATAACCAATCGCTAACGTTTGGTCGTGACGTATATCATGCACCGAAACCAGCCGGAAACAACAAGTAAGAATAATCAGACAAACAAAACTTAGCAAACCTGGTTCTTGCTCCGGCTTTAACTTTTGCATATTTCTTTGTTTTGCAACAACGGACCGAATAGCTTTTCTCACGTCTTTCTCCGCTGCCATTACTGAACTACAACTCAAACTGACACACGACCTCAACGTCATCTTAGCCGTTCTTAGCCACCCCCATCTGTTTGCTGATTGGTCCTGCAGATTTTTGCAGGAGAAAACAAAACTCTACAGAGCAGTCCCAGACGTACTGCTAAAGCAAAATGAAAATTAAGCGGAAGCACGTAGGAGGGCGGAGCCAGGCTAACATGTAATACTCATTTTAACCTATTTGGACTAATTTTGAATGTCCATCAGGCTGGTTTTGTTTCGCGGATCTGGCAACCCTGTTTATAATCACATAATTTTATAATCCATTGATTGAAGACTTGTTTATCATGTTTAAACCTTGGCCGAAAAGTGCAAATAAAAAAAATAATCAAAGTAATCAATACAATTATCGCATATTGGCAAAGATTCATATCTGGATTATTTTGCAGGTAACGATACCAGACTATATTTTGAAACCTTCAAAAATTTGTGAAAGTCTTATATTGTTCTAGCACCCCCCTACAACATTTGTATTTGTAACACATCAATAAGTTGCACGGGGTTGCTTTCTTATTTATTAATTTTCACAAAACTTATCAACAAAACATTGATTAAAATTAAGAGACAAATTATATGAAATGAAATTAGCAAACTAAACCTAAACTAAACTCGAAAATGATGTCCGACACTCTCCATCTCTCCCATCATGCTGATTTTCAATCCATTACAATGCGTTTAAAATTACAGTCTGTCTTTCGTAATAGGCTAATTGAATTGAAACAAAACATGAACAACATTACAACAAAATTCAAACACAACAATACTCAAGCATAAATATAAAATAGACATTCTGTATTAGGATACATGTTAAAAACAATCTGATATAGCGTTTATAATAGTTGGGTGCACTAAGTTTATAAAAATCACTTTCACTCCGCAGACAAACTAAATAAATAAATGTATTTTAAAGCATTTATATTCACATTGCATGGGAGAAAAGTGATGATGTAGAGGTTGAACAAAATGTTTTGAAAATTAATTTCTAATCTGAGAAATGCTCCATTTGAAAATGTTAAAATTAGGGCTGTCAATAGATTAAAAAAATTAATCTAGATTAATCGCATGATTTCATGAGTTAACTCGCGATTAATCGCAAATTAATCGCACATTTTTATCCGTTCCAAATTTACCCTAATTTAACACTTTTCAGGTTTTTAATACTCTGATCATATATACATATATAGATGCTTTATGCAAATGTATGTTAACAACAGCCTGTTTACATTTTTAACAGAACCATCAAGCCATTGTTTTGTATATGAATTTTCCTTTAAGAAGAATTTTCTTTCTCCATTTTTATTTGATGCTGCATCATTTGTGACATGTGCTGTCAAATTTAGTCGAAATGAGCAAATTTTCAAAAAAAATAGTTGTTCATATTTTGACATTCTCTATTTAAACATAGAACAATGCATGATTTGGTGGAATATAACAAAATATGACAGAACTACACCTGTTTGAAGTTGAAAGAGTCAGCAAAGTTAATTAAATTACCAGAAAAATTACCACATCCATACATTAAATTACCACATCAATACCTTAAAATCACTGATAAAACTATAAGATTTAACACACACAAAGCAAAAACATCATCAATATATGTTAAACTTTTTTTTCTTTTGTTTGAATGACATTGTGACAGACTGCTTAAAATCTAAGTGATATAATATAATGTTACACATCAGATATTTTTACCCAAAAGTTAACCAAACATTTACTTAAGACATAACAGATTATAGATCCTACCTGCGTCAGTCAGTCAGCGTGAGGAGATCGCTTTTGAGTCTTGTCGCTCTTAATAACTCTTTAACAATAATCAGGTACCGAACTTTATCTCTCTTAATGACTCTTTTAACATCAAGCAAGTCCTGCAGTCTATTTTCTAAGTCATGCATAAAAGCGAAACCAAAATGAATTGAGACGCATCTTTGCATTAGATTAAGCATAAGGAGGACGGGAATGTTACACCTCAGACGTATAAATATAGATCATTTCAGATGTCCAACGAGCATTTAGAGCATTGGATTTGCTAGACGATTTGGTTAATGTTCTTATTTCTATGAAAACCTTTGAATCATTTAGACAGGATCCCATTTGTCTGCGTCTCTGTTCATTCAACTATGGGCTGGACCAAAGGTCAAACAGAAATTGCGCGTTGTGTTAATCGGCGTTAATAAAATTAGTTGCGTTAAAATGAATTTGCGTTAACGCGTTATTAACGCGTTCATTTTGACAGCCCTAGTTAAAATTAATTATATTTTAACTGCAAAAATATACTTATAATGTTAAAATTGAAAAAAAAATCCATATGGGAAGCCGCGACTGTTGATTGTATTAATTTCCAGCGTTGCACTCTCGGGGCTCTATCTTACACCCGGCGCAATGCAGCGCAATGCGCGCCGCAAGTGTCTTTTGCTAGTTTCCACCCTGCGCAATTATAATTTTCACTAGTATTAGTGAAAATCAGTGCATTAGTAATATGCACTAAACGGGACGACAACGCGGGTTTGCTTAACACATACATGTGCAGCAGCACAAAAACGCTTTTAAATATGAAATATTAAAGGATTGAATGTAAAATATTATTATTAAGTCACTTGGACATAAATGAGGACTAATTATAGCCCTTTTCACACAGATATTCTGTAAAATACACGCGAAAGGCATCCGGGATTTTTCCGGGATCCTTAGATGTTATGTTCATTCACACTGCCATTGTTACCCGGCATCTGATGGTCCCGGAAAGACACGTGACCTGTTGAAAGTCCCGCCCTCTCTTCTACGGAGCGTCTGAAATGTGCATATTATTTATTATTTCTCTCTCCAGAAACAACTCGCGTGCATTTTTGTTTATGATAAGACTATAAAGGAGCGCGTGAACGCACAGTTCTATTCTGGTGAATGATCTCAGCTTCAGAGTGGATATTTGACGAGCTCCCTGATTTCTGCGAGTTTGTGTTCACACAGACGCTTGTCTGGCAATTTTACGGGTATTTTCTGGGACCAAATGTCTGTGTGAATGGGGTTTATGAGACGTTAGAAGGCACAAAGAGCTGCTTCACCTGCAGCCTGGTAAGTAAATAAATGCTTTGCTTTAAACAAATGCATCTGTTTTTAAATGTTTTTTAAAGGCTACTTCACAGATTTATTGTATATGATGACTCTGTACCTGTGGATATGGTTAGATGAAAAACATTTTTAAGTAATGCTTAAAAAAACTGACGCTGTCCAAGTGCGGAGGGCCGTTTGTAAATTCTTTATCTCCTGTTTGTTACAAATAAAATATTTTTACAATAAAAAACTTTTCTTAACACTCTAAAAAATATTGGGTTGTTTTTAACCCAGAGCTGGGTAACTATAGGACAGAACACATTTCTGTAAAATGTAAAAAATGACCCAAATAATGGGTTGTTTTAACCCAAATGCTGGGTTGTGTCAACATGGTTTATTAACAATAACCCAGCAGTTGGGTTAAAAGAACCCATTATTTGGGTAATTTTTAACCCAGAAATGTGTTCTGTCCTATAGTTACCCAGACCTGGATTAAATATTTTTTTAGAGTGTGTAAATTATTTTTTGATGATATTGGATAGCCATACATTTAAAGCAATTTAAAGCCCGCTTTTTTACTTCCATGACTAAAAAAACGGGTTTTAATGAAAAAAAAACAATTTCAATACAAGTGAAAAACAACATAATTATTTAACATTAATCTTAAACTGGGGATCTTCTTCCTCCGCTTAGTTTTTCAGTTTACAAAGTCCGTCATCTAAACAGGGATTAGACATAGCGCCAGCGCAACTGGCTTTTAAAGGGGATGAGAGCTGAGACTCTCATTGGTTTATTGCACACTAAGCCCAAAATACTCCCATTAATCATTAAAAAATAGGACCAACCCTTTTCGACCATGTGCTCGGCGCACAAACCATTTTTCCCGTCGTTAAATTAGTAAAAGTGCATTTGGACACGCCCATTTAGACGTTGCGCTGTGCGCTTTAGACAATGAGCTTAGATCGTTAAAATAGGGCCCTTGGAGTGCATCATCCAGATACTTAAAGTACACTTTATTTTTGGGTATTTTTAGTGTGATCACTACTTACACTATTATACTAGAAAATGGCTTAGAATATGCATAAGTGTGCGATTTGGGACACACCTTTCAAGTCCTATTGGTTTTAAACGTTTTTCCTGAAACTTTATAGCACAATATTTTGATTATTCAATAGGACTTGAAAGGTGTGTCCCAAATCGCACACTTATGCACTATTCTAAGCCATTTTCTAGTATAATAGTGTAAGTAATGATCACACTAAAAGAAATACCCAAAAATAAAGTGTACTTTAAGTATCTGGATGATGCACTCCAAGAGTGCAACGCTGGAAATTAATACAATCAACAGTCGCGGCTTCCCATGTGAAAAAAACATTTTTAAATTTAAAATTATAAGTATATTTTTGCAGTTAAAATATAACTAATTTTGACATTTTCAAAACTTTTCTCCCATGCGATGTGAATATAAATGCTTTAAAAATAAATTTATTTATTTATTTATTTTGTCTGAGGTTTGAAAGTGATTTTTATAAACTTAGTGCACCCAACTATTATAAACGCTATATCAGATTGTTTTTTACATGTATCCTAATACAGAATGTCTATTTTATATTTATGTTTGAGTATTGTTGGGTTTGAATATTGTTGTAAAGTTGTTTATGTTTTGTTTCAATTCAATTAGCCTATTACGAAAGACAGACTGTAATTTTAAACCCGTTGTAATGGATTAAAGGTCACCATGATGGGAGAAATAGAGAGGGTCAGACATAATTTTCAAGTTTTAAACTTTAGTTTGCTAATTTCATTTCATATCATTTGTCTCTTAATTTTAATCAATTTTCTGTTGATAAGTTTTGCGAATATAAATAAATAAGAACATTAAAAGAAACCCCGTGCAACTTATTAATGTGTTACAAATACAAATGTTGTAGGGGGTGCTAGAACAATATAAGACTTTCACAAACACATTTTGAAGGTATTAAAATACTGTCCCGTATCGTACCATGCAAAATAATCCAGATATGAATGTTTGCCAATTTGCGCTAAAGGTATAGTAAGCTATTATTTGAGTAATAAGTTATTTTACCCTTTTATGCGCATACCCAGTGTGTGTTAATGGTCATGTTTAGTGTGGACGAAGATATTTTTTGAAATGCCAGTATAGACGAGGATCATTATCATTTTAAAATGCCTTTTTAAAACATGCTTTCTAAACATGGCCTGTATAGCCCTTACTGTGGGTTTAAATTTAGCCATCATTCTGCACCACAGAAAATAAATTACCTCGTGTCAATGGACGTTGAAGGCAGAGGTCATGTTAACCAGACAATTGCTTTTGTGATTTTAATTTGTTGTATTGATTACTTAGAATATTTTTTTTATTTGCACTTTTCGGTTTAAACATGATAAACAAGTCTTCAATCAGTGGATTATAAAATTATGTGATTATAAACAGGGTTGCCAGATCCGCGAAACAAGACCAGCCTGATGAACATTCAAAATTAGTCCAAATAGGTTAAAATGAGTATTACATGTTGGGTTTTTTGAAGTATTTTATGTGTTTTTATCAATTAATTTTAGTAGTTGAAGGCAAATATGAAGTATTAAAGCATACAAGTCTTCATAGTCGGGGTACCTTTTAAGGATAGTCCTAGATTAAGACATTTGTTTGAGTTATCTCAACTGAAAATAACGTGCACATATAGATCTTAAAATATGCCAGTGCCATTGATTTCTCTCAAGATAAACACCAGTAGCATCTTTTTCTTAGGCATGTTTATAAAAGATGTTGTAACAACTTAATTTAACAAAGGCCTAGTCCTGGCTTTAGCTTAGTCTTGTCTGTAAAGTGTTAATTTAACAATGAATTGGCGTTTTGCTGTGTACATACACATATCGATTTGTTATATAAATAATGTACATCAATGCATTTTTTTGATCCAAAAATTAAAGTTTGTTGCCTCTAATTCAGTGTTTTTGAATGGCCTGCTATCAACTTTCTGGAAGTATCTGAAGTCAACATGAATCACGAGGCGCTCAAGCATTTTGAACTCCTGCTGTCATAACTCTCCTTTAAGAGCTGAGTGTTGAACTTTATTGGACTTTTTTTAGCCTAAACTGTCAAATGTGACCACTTAACTAACCAATAAACTTCAGTCTTACTAAGTCTTCTTTGTGTGTTTGCAGTGATGTTTTTTAACATGTATAAAATACTGATAAAACTATAAAACTGCACACTTACCTTTATAATGAAAGTCAAACAGGGCAGCAAAAAGGTCCCCGGTTCGAGCCCCGGCTAAGTCAGGTGGCCTTTCTGTGTGGGGTTTGCATGTTCTTCCGGTGTCAGCGTGGGTTTACTCCGGGTATACCGGTCTCCTTCTACAGGTAAAAACATGCAGGTTAGATGAATTGGAGATACCAAATTGCATTTGTCTTCATCACATGACTGTATATAAAAAATTTTCACTTATTACATTTTTTCTCAGTCTCTTTGGAGCATTTCTCAGATTAGAAATTAATTTTCAAAACATTTTGTTCAACCTCTACATCATCAAGTCAGTTGTGCACAACATAGAAGCAATTTCTCAATGTTTTGGACAAATTGCAAATGCTTTGATATGGGGCTGGGCGATATGACCCAAAAAATTATCGAGAAAATGTCATATCATGATAAATAACAAATCTTTATTCCTGTCACATTTAAAGGCAGATTTTTGCTCCTGAATGAAAATTTTAAAAACAGTTAATAATGGTTTTAAACTACTTTTTGTTCAGAACATGACAAATTAAAATACTAAAATCTTGTTTTAATGTTCAGGCATCTGTATTAAATGTAAATAGCCTATATTTGTTATGAAATCAACACATTTCTGACACAGAAAGCAGCAGGCTACTGTCACTTTAAGATCCAAGACAGTCTGCTTTAAGTTTTAATATACTGAGGTAACATCCAGCTGTTTATGTTCACTTAAACAAAAAAGAAAACTTAGTTCAGTGATCACGCGTGTGTTATACATATACGAGCTATACACGCTGATAAATGGATGTCAAGAGCGTCACGTTGCTGTGGGAGCGCATACGCATACAATATATTCACTGCAGTGGTGGATCTGCTGTTTTTCCTCAGTTTCCTGAATTTGTGAATGTCCTGTAAATATACTTTTAAAGCTGTGCGGATGTGCGTGCGCAAGGCGGACGCTGAATGAAAGTACAGTATACTGCACCTATTGTGTCTGCTGTGTTTGACGAACCCTGTTTGCGCGTCCAACATTACACACAAGAAAATGTTTCCGCGCATTTGGATTCCGTGATTCCGTCTGCGTTATCTGCATCGCGAAAATCATAGGGCTCTCTCTAATAAATTAATAACTTGCCTCATCTTCCACTCATTGAAGTCTAACTGACACTCTGATTGTAAACCCCATGATAAACCAAGAGCGCGTGCTGCATCCGGAAGTGCTTGCGCAACATTACTCACACTGCGTAAACATTATCGATCACTTATCGAACTGTCCTTATCGTTTTATCAAAAAGTTCATATCGGTAAAATTATCGTTATCGAATTTTCGCCCAGCACTACTTTAATACAATCATGCAGGGCCCGGTTCCCTGAAACGTTCTTAGCGCTAAGTAGTTCTTATCCTATTCCTTAACCTCTCTCTTAACTCTATGGCACAATTCCCAAAACGTTTGTACGCTAAGTATATCTTCTGTAAGTCACACTTTCATAAGGTTGGTCTGGACCATTCGCAAGCTCTCTCTTAGCGTTGTTTGAGGGCAAAACACTATCGCCGCAGTCTTTAGAAATCAGCACAGCGCAGTACAAGTCAAACTATGGTATGCTGACAATGATTTTATGTTATGGACATTTTTAAGACTTATAATAAAATATGTTTGCAATGGATACAGGGCTATTTATGCAGTTAACTTTATTTGGTATCAGAACTAATGAATCAAAGACAGCACCGGTGTTGTGTCGAAGTGTTTGTTCCCCATCGAAGTCTGTTCCCTCTATGTTTATAGCGTTTTCATCACGTTACATTTATAATTTATTTAGAAAGATTAAAGATTTGAATTTGTTATGCTAAAAAGCAATAATATCATGTATTCTATTATACAATTTATTAAATATTTCATATTTGACAGTTTTATGTCTTTTAACATATAGCCTGTCTTTTTCTTTTTTTCTCTCTACTGTTTGTTTTAAAACTGTTATGTTTCCATACATAATAAATATATATTATACATATAATATGATTCATACTGTAAAAATAATTGACTTACAATCAAGAACAATCAAGATACATTACATAAATGCACACACACACACACACACACACACACACACACACACACACACACACACACACACACACACACACACACATCTCAGTAGCCATTAAAACTTTCAATGTATATAAAGAATTAACGTATAATGTGATAAAAACCCTATAAAAACACTACACTAAAGGGAAACACATGGGGAACAGACTTCCACACAACACCGGCCTCGTAACCGTTTAGTCCATGACAATTCTTTTTTGTTCGGCAACACTTAAACCCTTTTGACATTTTGCCTGATGTAGCTAAATAAAAAAAAAATCACCTCCCAAGACAACTCATTATGGAGCTGCTGGATCTTCTCAGACCATATTCTCTATCTAACTCTCTCTGTTTATTGTAGATAGGTTGCTTTTTATTAAAAACATCAATGGCAAGCAATATCGCATTAAACAGAAGTAACTGCAGCTGCTTGCCAATCAATTCTGATTTATAAGTACCTTACCATTAGTATAAAAGTGTATTATATCATTTTTTTAAAGTCGTTAAACCAAGAAGCGGCACAAGTGGCACAACAGGATAAGCAGGGTGGATGATTAGCGAGGGATAACCGGTTCGTCTACCCGTATACTGACAATTTGATCATTTAATTAATAGTCTATTTTACGGATAACTTAAAAGATGTTAAAATGAATGTTACTGGAATAATTTGAGTAATGTTCCATTTGTATAGAACGTGTTGTCTTTCTTAACACCGTAATGCACCTTCACGTGAAGTGGAAAATCGATCCCTGAGAGATCGATCGCAAATAATTCAGCACCTTCACTTGGGACAGCACCATTGTTACGTTGAACTTAGAAGCAGCGTGTTAAGAAGCTTCCTAAGAGACACTTTGGGAAACACACTTAGGAACACAAACAACTTTGGTAAGACATATCTTTTTGAGTCTTCTTAGCGCGCTAAGAGTGAACGTTATCGGGGAACCAGGCCCTGATTATAATACAATTGTCCAATAAACAATTTCGCCATTAAAAATGGAAAAAAGGTGAATTCATCAAAGTTTACATCAGAAAATACTGACACTTTTAATTGTGTAGGTACACTTGCTGTATTGACAACATTTCACTAAACATTTTTACTGTCTTGTTCATGAACAGATTTGCTATTTTGATGGCACTAACATGTTCACTGAAGTAAAAATTTACTTTTAAGAGATGACCTAAGGATTTTGAACAAGTTACAGGCTTTTGCAGGACATCCATAATGTTGTGCAGTACAGATTATTCTGAGAAATGCACGCATACATTTTAAGCTCCAAAGCAACTGAGAAAAACTGTAATAAATGCACCATGAACTAACATGAATAACTGTATTGACATTAACTAACATAAACAAGAATTAATACATGCTGAAAAACTATATTGTTGGTTGTTTGTTCATGTTAGTTAATGGATTTATTAATGTTAATGTTAAAGTGTTACCAAATATTCGATAAAAACTTTACTTTGACATTAAAGCGTGTGAATTACAACGTTTTTTTCTTTGAAATGTAATAATTTTTACTAACCTTTTACAATAAAAGAGAAGAGTTGAGAGAGTTGAGAGTTTGGTGCTGCTCTTTGTTGACTGATGATGCGTCACGGTTGTCACGGCAACTCAGCTCTCATCTAGAACTTAATGCAGAAACACTCAACATCAATATACAATATAAAAATACAACATAATTCACTATATCACTGGTTTCACTGTCAATAGAATGAAGTCTCTTTTTTTTAAATGGTTTTAAACATTTTTCCTGAAACTTTATGACACAATATTTTGATTATCCAATAAGACTTGAAAGGAGTGTCCCAAATCACACACTTATACACTATTCTAAGCTATTTTCTGGTATAATAGTGTAAGTAGTGATCACACTAAAAATACCCAAAAATAAAGTGTACTTTGAGTATCTGGATGATGCACTCCAAGAGTGCAACGCTGATACAATCAGCAGTCGCGGCTTCCCATATGGCAAAAAATAAATTTCTCTGGCCAAAAATATGTTTTAAATACAAGCTAAATACATTTTGTAAAAAGCAAAGCTTAAACTAAATATTTAGTTTAAACTTTGTCGTAGCCACTTGGCTCACAGTGAACACGACATAAAGGGGAGACCACACCAAATTATATTTTAAACAAAAGTATATTTATTAACTAAAATATTCATAAAGTCAGTATATGTAAGACAAATCAAAAATGTTGTGTAAATCAACATAGTGAATGTGTAGTGCAAAAAGGTAAAGAAGCAGGGCTGCAGCCAGGCATGAAAACGGGTCAGGGGTGAAAAAGGTAAGAAGGGCGCTCGAGGGGCAATGTGGCCTCTGATGGGGCCGCGAGGTGGGAGGACCCCCCCCCAGAATAAATATTATGGCCTCATTAGGGAACATGCTGTAACTTAACTTATTTATTCTTCAGGCATGTGATTGGCCAAGGACAAAAAACAAGGAAGGAACGCAACATCCCTCCATGTGCGCAGAAACAAAATGCACACCATAACATACGCAAAAAATACATTATGACCATTATTTCAATTATTTAATTATTTCAAATTTAAAATGTAAACATTTAACTAAACCATGTTTAATTAAATGGGTTGGTAAATGTGGAAAGCTGTAACAAGTAGCATTCCCTTACTATTTTAAATCTGCAATAATTTTATTTTGCCATAATCTGACCATCAGTCGCAAGGCCATACAATTTTAAGTTGGCCTTGCAATAGGGTGGACCTGAAGGCCTACATCTAATTTAAAATGACTTAATTTTACAATATAGTACTGGTTAAATGAATTACATTATGGTTTTTGAGTCATGGGTTGAATAATTTTTAGATAAGGAAAAAAGTGATGTGGGAAAATAAAATAAGAACAAATCAAGACATTACAAGCATATAAAACAGAAAAGAACAAAGTTACAAATAAAGTAAGATCTAACAGTATTGATTAGGTTGAAAAAACAGTATCAAATTAACATAACACTGTTTTTATTCTATAAATTAAATATAATTGATCTTTTTAAAGCTATAGGGCGTGGGCTTTTGAGTTTGTGCACGTATGCGCACTGAAAACAGTTCACTTTAGCATCTTTGTCCCTCAAATAGTCTAAAATCGCTTAAATGTTACTGTAAACTTTCTTATTAGCAGTATTAATAATAGTATGTTCTTATTACAGCATTTAATGCAATATTTTGCAGTTTCACCATATTTACATGTAAGTACTTACAGCCGTAGACCATGTGATTTACAAGCGAGGAGTACGTCCATAATTCGTTCCAATCCATTCCAACAAAAATATTTTAGGTCACTTTGCAGTGTCAGTCTGTTTAGATATGTTGTTTTAATTGGTTGATGCCTTACAATTCCACAATGACAGTTTTACAGCGTTTTGTGTTGACTTTACGTCCCGAAGGCAGTCGCTCTACGCATCTTCAACAAGCTTGTATGACGAAGAACACAGAAATGCGGATGACATCACAGTAGCCAAGAGCCGTTGGAAAGCAGACTTCCTTATGGCTTCTCGATTCACTCTCGTGATACTTTGATGTCACCTGCCTGCTTGTCGGGTTTTGCAACGCAGCATGAACTCAAATCTAATGTGTGGGATACATGTTGGATGACAGCGAAGGGCGCGTCTACTAACAACGCGCGCATCCCCCCCCAAAAAAAAAAAATTTCTCATCGAATCTACATGATTCACGTGAGGGATTTTCATGCCTGCTGCTGAGAGTCTGCTCGCGAGTGCACTGGAGAGCACTGATTTTATCCAGCCTCCAATTAGGCCATCAATTAGCCACCTTGGTACAACCCCCATAGCTCCACCTGCAAACCAGAAAAGAAACAAACTAAGTCTAACGTGCGGGAGGGCAGAGTTAGCCATGCCCACTTGTTTGCATTCCGCAGAATAGACGGAATAGAAAAAAATCTGTTACGTCTGACATTTTATTCCGCGGTAACAAAATATACCGTCATACCGCCCAGCCCTAGTCGGCGCCAAACCGGACCACCGCGGCCGAGCCTCTAGCATCTTTTTTTGTGCATTGCTTTAATTCAGTTAAATTTTCAATTCAATTTTATTGTAACAATTGTTAATTGTTTCAAAGCAGATTTGCATTAATAGATGTAAGAAAAGCATAGAAAAGTGAGTGTAGTAATAATGTAACGTATACAGTAAAGTAGTAAGTTAAGCCAAAGGTGGCGGACTCTCCAGGGGATGAAAAAAACCCCTAGGAGAAAAACCCTCCTGGCTAGTCCAGGGGGAAAACTCCTAGGAGGGGAAAACCCCTTTAATGTGCATGATAGTCGTGCTAGAGACAGACAGACAGACAAACAGACAGACAGAAAATTAAGGGGCTTAGCTAGAGTGGCTGGGCTAGGCCCAACCTTTGAAGGATAGTGAATGCTACCTTACATCTGGTGCCTCTAGTGGCTACAAAGGGGAGAAAGGTGCATCTCTTTCACTACACTTGTTGACTATTTAAGGCGACCCAGGTGGAACCCACAGACAAGGCGCTTACCTGAGCACGCAGCCAAGAGCGCTGGGCCGTCTGCCCTCCCCACCTCGACTGTTCAACAGTCACGCCTCTAACGCAGCCGAGACGCACTCAAAAGTGTCACCCACCAACTGGCACAGCCACTAGGGCCTTTATGTCAGTTGGCACGGTTAGCGATTGAAGTGCCTGACTATGTCAGTTCAGCGGGACAATACAGAATGTCTGTTTTATATTTATGTTTGAGTATTGTTGGTTTTAAATTTTGTTGTAATGCTGTTTATGTTTTGTTTCAATTCAATTAGCCTATTACGAAAGACAGACTGTAATTTTAAACGCATTGTAATGGATTGAAGGTCACCATGATGGGAGAAATAGAGAGGGTCAGACATAATTTTCGAATATTAATTTAAGTTTAGTTTGCGAATTTCATTTCATATAATTAGTCTCTTAATTTTAATTAATGTTTTGTTGATACGTTTTGTGAATATAAATAAATAAGAACATTAAAAGAAACCCCGTGCAACTTATTGATTTGTTACAAACAGAGTTATTATAGTAAACGAAAACTATTACGAAAACTGAAACTGTTAGTGAAAAAACATTTTAGATAACTGAAATAAAATAAAAACGAAGGTTTCTAAATAAAACTAAAACTAAACTATAACTAAAATGTGGACCTGCAAAACTAACTAAAACTAACAAAAATTTTGGAAAACAAAACTTGCGTTTTCGTTTTTTAAATGTTATTGGATCATCAGTTGAACACGGAGTCACTCATATTACCGGATCATAAGCAAATGTTCAGCAGATGTTGCTAAATCATTAATGACCAATAGGTGGCAGACGAATGTCTATTAGAACTCCTGACCTGCACAGCAGCGTCACGTAATGTGTACGACGGCTAGTTTATTAATACAACCTGTATCTGCTGGCAAATCATTACAATAACTGTACTGGTTATATATCAATGTACTGTACATGGAAGCATTTAAATGTTAAACATGGCTGAAAACGCGACCGCTTGCTTGGCAGTGTTAGCTGACGCTTTTTGGTTGCTATGATAAAGAATGTCCGCTGAACTTATCTGAAATTTTATATGCTTTTGCGGATAATCAACAAATAATATTATATATTAATATTAAGTCAACAAATAATTGTTAGTACAACGATGTCTTCTGGTACAGAAATGGACACTCATAGACAGAACATTAAACTTTGCATTGATTTTCAGTTGTTGTGCACAGACATAAGTTTGTACAAGTAAGATGTGCTGATTCAATCTAAATTATCTGGGTTATTTTTAACCCAATGCTGAGAAAATATTGGACAAAACACACGCTAGGTTATAAATAATCATATGCTGGGTTATTTCAATGCAATGCTGGGTTGTTTTAACTCATGTTTGGGTTAACAATAACCCAGCATATGATTATTTATAACCAAACATGTATATTTATATATTTATATTATATATACCCAGCTTAAATAACCTAACAGAATTTAGAGTGTTGGTTGGTGTGGTATTTGTCCTGCCCTTTGATTGACAGGACTAAATAAAAAAACTTATTTAAAAAAAAATCTTATCTTATTTTCAACATTACCTGATTTGGCAAGGTGTATGTACACAACCATGATATTATGCTAAAGACTAAAACTATACTAAAACTAAATAAAAACTAAAAAGTAATGATTTTTGAAAAATAGAAACGAAATCAAAACTATTTATGCAAGAACTAAAACTAAACTGAAATAAAATAACATTACAAAACTAAATTAAAATAAAAACTAATATTTTTTTGAAAACTATAATAACCCTGGTTACAAATACAAATGTTGTAGGGGGGTGCTAGAACAATATAAGACTTTCACAAACACATTTTTGAAGGTTTCAAAATATTGTCTGGTATCGTTACCAGCAAAATAATCCAGATATGAATCTTTGCCAATATGCACTAAAGGTACAGTAAACTATTATTTGAGTAATAAGTTATTTTACCCTTTTATGCTCATGCCCAGTGTGTGTTAATGGTCATGTTTCATGCGTTTATGGTCGTGTATAGTGTGGACGAAGATATTTTTTGAAATGCCAGTACAGACGAGGATCATTATCATTTTAAAATGCCTTTTTAAAACACAGATGCTTTCTAATGTAAACATGGCCTGTATAGCCCTTACTGTAGGTTCAAATTTAGCCATCATTCTGCACCACAGAAAATAATTTACCTCGTGTCAATGGACGTTGCAGGCAGAGGTCGTGTTAAAGGTGCAATTTGTAAGATATTTGCATTAAAATGTCCAAAAACCACTAGGCCAGTGTTATATATTTTGTCCAGCTGATTACTATCAATATCTGTAATGTTTTCAACTACTTGTAAATCGTGAGGAAATTGCCATTCAAAACATTGACACGGGGCAGTGCAGTCTCCTGTCAATGACGTTATTGTCCATGTGACCCTTTGTCACCGCCTTTACTGACGTAAAAACCACATGACAACAGTGGTCGAGTTCGAAAAAATAAAATGGCGGCCAAGGAAGCGACTGGAGCACAAATTTAGTGTAAATAAAGGTATATTTTCACTTTTTACACATTTTAATTGCATTTCTAGCGAGAAATTAATATTGTAGTTTTCGAATATGTGATGAGTTATCACAAAGGCGCTCTCTGTTCATATTTCAAACACGCTGCCTTTGAAGTGCGTCGGAAAGCCTTTCTCTGAGCTGCCTTCAGGGCTCCGAGTCCGAAGTCATTTCCTCATGAGGCAGCGAGGCAACAAGTCCTCACAGCCTTGAGTTTTAGGACGCAGCCAGTGTCGTGGACAAATGCGGAACTATGCGATAGCGCCTGTCGAGCTACGCGCTTGCTTATGAACTTATGGATAACTCTTTACCGTCTGCCGCTGGTTGTGTCAGCTCCTGTTAGCGTACGGGCCAACCAAACGACCCAAGAATAGATTGGAACAAAACGAGAGACGATCAATTTGTTGTTGCATTATCTGGACGGAGAGAGCTTCCCGACAACATTTAACTAGACCGAGATTCTGATCCTGCTTGTGTTTTACGCGATGGGTGAGTTGTTTTGATTCGTAACCCTTCAAAAAACGTATGCTATTATATTGATCACAACATTAGTGTGTAGATTGCAATCAGCGCGTCTTCCCGCAGACGGTATGCACATCAAAGGTATTGTACAGCAATATAAATGGTCATTTTAAGACACTTCACAATAAGATTTGTACTGTCAATACATTATGTGAAAAATCATTGTAGATTGTAAGTTGAAAACTTAATTCTGTGCTGTGTTAACCATCGAATTTGGACTAATACTGTAATATCTATGACTGAAAATTTCGTTTTGAACATCACATATGAACTTACATAATGAAATAAACAATGTCATCAAACGCAACATTTATAAGACTTGATTACCTTATCAGTCAACGTGATTCCTCGTTCTCGTCTGATTGATGGCCATCAGCGGTTGAGTTAAAAACTACAAATCCCATAATTCCACGCTGCTTCAGAGCGTCAGTAAACAACATCATTGTTATTGTTTGATCTGGCGCCATCTAGCGGCGCAAATAATACAAACTGCATCTTTAACCAGACATTTGCATTTGCGTTTTTAATTTGTTGTATTGATTACTTTGATTATTTTTTTATTTGCACTTTTCGGCCAAGGTTTAAACATGATAAAGAAGTCTTCAATCAGTGGATTATAAAATTATGTGATTATAAACAGGGTTGCCAGATCAGCGAAACAAAACCAGCATGATGAACATTCCAAATTAGTCCAAATAGGTTAAAATGAGTATTACATGTTGGGTTTTTTGAAGTAATTTATGTGTTTCTATCAATTAATTTTAGTAGTTGAAGGCAAATATAAAGTATTAAAGCATACAAGTCTTCATAGTCGGGGTACCTTTTAAGGATAGTCCTAGATTAAGACATTTGTTTGAGTTATCTCAACTGAAAATAACGTGCACATATAGGGCTCTATCTTACACCCGGCGCAATGCAGCGCAATGCGCGACGCAAGTGTCTTTCGCTAGTTTCCACCCTAATTTTCACGTTTAGCGCCGCGTTGTTTAAATAGCAAATGCATTTGCGCCCCCTTTGCGCCCATGGGCGTTCTGGTCTGAAAAACGAGGTGTGTTCAGGCGCATTGTTGGCGCGTTGCTATTTTGAGGCAACTAAAATAGACTACGCCATTGACCAACAAAAACCTGGTCTAAAGTCTAAAGTCAATGGCGCAATGTGTTTTATGTTATTTAAAGAGCGCATTAGTAATAATATGCGCCTATAAACGGGAGGACAACGCGGGTTTGCTTATCACAAAGTACATAAATGCGCAGCAGCACAAAAATGCTTTTAAATATGAAAGATTAAAGGATTGAATTTAAGAGATTATTATTGAGTCTCTTGGACATATTTATAAAGGAGGACTGATTATGAGACGTTAGAAGGCGCAAAGAGCTGCTTTACCTGCAGCCTGATAAGTAAATAAATGCTTTGCTTTAAACAAATGCACCTGTTTTTAAATGTTTTTTTTAATGCTACCTCACGGATTTATTGTATATGATGACTCTGTACCTGTGGATATGGCGAGATGAGAAACATTTGTAAGTAATGCTTAAAAAAACTCTTTGTTAAAAAAACCGCTGTCCAAAGTGCTGAAACGTGAGGAGAGCCGTTTGTAAATTCTTTATCTCCTGTTTGTTACAAATAAAGTATTTTTAGAGTACAAACCTTATCTTACATACTTGTAAATTATGTTTTGATGATATTGGATAGCCATACATTTAAAGCAATTACAAGCCTGATTTTTACTTCCATGACTAAAAGAAAACGGGTTTAAAGGTTTTAATAAAAAAAATAACAATTTCAATACAAGTGAAAAACAACACAATTATTTAACATTAATCTTAAACTGGGGATCTTCTACCTCCGCTTAGTTTTTCAGTTTACAAAGTCCGTCATCTAAATAGGGATTAGACATAGCGCCAGCGCAGCTTGCTTTTAAAGGGAATGAGAGCTGTGACTCTCATTGGTTTACTGCACGTTACGCCCAAAATACTCCCATTACAATAGGACCTACCCTTTTCGACCATGCGCTGGCGCAAAAACGATTTTTCCCGTCGTTAAATTAGCAAAAGTGGATTCGGACACGCCCATTTAGACGTTGCGCTGTGCGCTTTAGACAATGGGCTTAGATCGTTAAAATAGGGCCCATAGATCTTAAAATATGCCAGTGCCATTGATTTGTCTCAAGATAAACACCAGTAGCATCTTTTTCTAAGGCATGTTTATAAAAGATGTTTTAACAACTTAATTTAACAAAGGCCTAGTCCTGGCTTTAGCTTATTGTCTGTAGCGTGTTCATTTAACAATGAATGGGGGTTTTGCTGTGTACATACACATTTCGGTGTGTTATATAAATAACGTACATTGATGCATTTTTTGATCCAAAAATTAAAGTTTGTTGCCTCTAATTCAGTGTTTTTGAAAGGCCTGCTATCAACTTTCTGGAAGTATCTGAAGTCAACATGAATCACGAGGCGCTCAAGCATTTTGAACTCCTGCTGTCGTAACTCTCTCCTTTAAGAGCTGAGTGTTGAACTTCATTGGACCTTTTTTAGCCTAAACTGTCAAATGTGACCACTTAAAGGAGCATTTCACCCATAGAAACATTAATCTTTATTGAAAGTGTGTGTCATATTTGTTTTTGAAATGTAACATACATTTCGAATTTGGTGCCGAGACAAGATGTTTGTAGTCTCACCCCCTCAACTAAAATATTGGACTTCCTTCTTTCAATGATGCAAAATGATGATTTTTACATAATTGAAAGAAGGAAGTGCAACACTGAAATCTGTATTTCTCCTGTCTCAGCGGCAACTGGGGAAATGATGCACGACCATTCAAAAACATGACTGGGGTTCTAACGATACAAAGCTTAATGCAAATGGGTGAAGTGTTCCTTTAACTAACCAATACACTTCAGTCTTACTAAGTCTTCTTTGTGTGTTTGCAAAACTGCACACTTACCTTTATAATGAGAGTCAAACAGGGCAGCAAAAAAGGTCAGATGGCCTTTCTGTGTGGGGTTTGCATGTTCTTCTGGTGTCAGCTTGGGTTTACTCCGGGTATACCGGTCTCCTCCTACAGGTAAAAACATGCAGGTTAGATGAATTGGAGATGCCAAATTGCATTTGTCTTCACATGACTGTATATAACACATTTTTTACTTATTACCATTTTTCTCAGTCTCTTTGGAGCATTTATCAGATTAGAAATTAATTTTCAAAACATTTTGTTCAACCTCTACATCATCAAGTCAGTTGTGCACAACATAAAAGCAATTTCTCATTGTTTTGGACAAATTGCAAATGCTTTAATACAATCATGCAGATTATTATACAATTGTCCAATATACAATATCGCTATTAAAATGGTAAAAAGGTGAATTCATCACAGTTTATATCAGAAAATACTGACACTTATAATTGTGTAGGTACACTTGGTATATTGACAACATTTGACTAAACATTTTGACTCTCTTGTTCATGAACAATGACATGCGGATTTGCTATTTTGATGGCACTAACATTTACTTTTGAGAGATGAGGGATTTTGAACAAGTTACAGGCTTTTGTAGGACATCCATAATGTTGTGCAGTACAGATTGTTCTGAGAAATGCGCACATTCAGTTTAAGCTCCAAAGCAACTGAAAAAAATGTAATTAAAGCACCATGAACTAACATGAATAACTGTATTGACATTAACTAACATTAACAAGAATTAATACATGCTGAAAAACTAGATTGTTTGTTCATGTTAGTTAATAGATTTATTAATGTTAATGTGAAAGTGTTACCAAATATTCGATAAAAACTTGACTTTGACATTAAAGCGTGTGAATTACAATGTTGTTTCTTTGAAATGTAATAATTTTTACTAACCTTTTACAATAAAAGAGAAGAGTTGAGAGAGTTGAAAGTTTGGTGCTGCTCTTTTGTTTACTGTTGATGCGTCACGGTTGCCACGACAACTCAGCTCTCATCTAGAACTTATGTTGTATTGACATTAACTAACATTAACAAGAATTAATACATGCTGAAAAACTATTGTTGATTGTTTGTTCATGTTAGTTAGGGATGCACCGAAATGAAAATTCTTGGCCGAAACCGAAAAATCGAAACACCGAAAGAAATTATTATGCCAATTATTAGTACAAATGCATTTATGGCTATTACTGTGTACTAACTTTACTAGGGGTGTGTGACGGATCACAAAACTCACGGTTCAGATCACATTACAGTTTTTGACTCACGAATAGTTACAGTTGCATGAAAGCATCAAACTGTCTCTAATAACACGAGAACATTAATGGCTGCAAAGCTTACAAAGTGCTATCTGACATCTCTTTATTGTTCCAACCCAGAAGACTGTTCTTCAGAGTCAACCGTTTTGGTGGGAGGTTTTTCTTTCCCAGTCCAAGCATCACAGTCTGAATGAAGTTGAGTGTATTTGCCATGCATTTTGGGTAATCCAAATGCAATGCATATGTAACCCAAAACAAAAGACTTGAGGCAAGTTCTTAACAATACCTCCCTCCAGAATGATAGCAGTGGAGATGGGCTGGAGGACCACTAAGCTTTGACCCTCGTGAGGACTATCTTCACTGACAACCGTCAGGACACCAACAGTGATGCATTCTGAGCCTAGCTTAAAATAAAATGATATATACTTGTTCTGCCTAAACTTATAAAAATCTGTTATAAAGCTCAGGAAACTCACAAACCACCGGGATCAGTCTGTCATCATGCTAGTCAGTACGTTACTCGACAAAAGTTACCTTACTAGGCTTGTTCGACTTCATACGGCGCCGTAAGAACCGACAGCCGGATGACGTCAAAATATCGCGAGAAGTATTCAAGAAATCTTATTTCGTCTCGCTCTCGCGATACTTTGACGTTTTTTGGCTGTCGATTCTTGCGGCGCCGCATAACACTAAAGTTATTCCTGAATTTTAACGTGTCAGAAGTCTTTAAAAGTTACCAATTTTCAACACCGAGGAAGTTGTGGATTGAAAAATTAATAAAGTATTGACCAAGTTTCAGCAAAATATAACGTTAGCCACGTTATGTCTATAATATAGTTACCCAGCGTAAGTAAGCAGACATTACTACACGAATATCAAGCACAAAACACTGGCGCTGACTTACAGACACAAAACGGTGTGCACACGGGTAAAATATTTACTTACCAAATGAGTGTGCCAAGCACAAGAATATCGTCTGAAGATAATCACAAGTGCCGTAGAAGCGATGTTTAGGTCCAGCTCCACCTGGTCAGTTGCAGCATGTGGTGAGGTGACATGTAAGGACGACCGTCTGCAAAATTACGATTCCCGCAACGCCAAGACCCGCCCCACGAAGCACCTTGATTGGTTGGGTTTAGGCATTTCAGAGAGGACTGATCTGCGCATGTCCACGTGTCATAAACTTACTTTTTCTATATGAATCCAGCTCAAGACTGAGCTGGTAAGATTTTTCAACCTCAAAGTACAAGTAACTCACTAAAAGCAAGTGTTAAAAGCAGGTTGATAAAAACTGATTAAGGTCAATTTACTATTTTTAAGTAAGTACCATGTTTGCATTCACAGTGTAATTTTCTTTATATGTGCTAGGCGAACATAATAAGATTTTATGATCGCTTGTTTTTTAAACACGTCTTTCTCGTGTGTGGACCATTGAGGGCACTTAAACGCGCGTGCACTATTGAGGGCACTTAAACGCGAGCGCTGCACACACAGAGACCGAGGGCGAATCCCAAACAGGGCAACAGTTGCTCCACATAAAAATGTTACGTTGTTTTTCATTGCTTTATTTGCCAAATGTATGTTAATGGACTACAGTATGAGACACAGAGTGACTCTCTCTAAAGTTTACACATTAAGAGTTCTGATCTTTGAAGGGCATACTGTGATGATCACGTCTGGACCGGACATTTCAACCGCATGTGCCTCTGTGCGTACAGAGTTAAATACATCCACACCGCAGACATTTTGCTTCGGACAAGCATGTGCAGGTCGCAGTTTTTTTATTTGCGTCATAACAACATTTCGGCCGTATTGTTTCGGTGATAAAAGTCTTTCGGCCAAAAATCCGAAAATGCTCTTTTTTGCCATTTTAGGAAAATTTGTGTTGGACGAATATTCGGTGCATCTCTAATGTTAGTTAATGGATTTATTAATGTTAATGTTAAAGTGTTACCAAATATTCGATAAAAACTTTACTTTGACATTAAGGCGTGTGAATTACAATGTTTTTTCTTTGAAATGTAATCATTTTTACTAACCTTTTACAATAAAAGAGAAGAGTTGAGAGAGTTGAGAGTTTGGGGCTGCTCTTTTGTTGACTGATGATGCGTCACGGTTGTCACGGCAACTCAGCTCTCATCTAGAACTTAATGCAGAAACACTCAACATCAATATACAATATAAAAATACAACATAATTCACTATATCACTGGTTTCATTTTCAATAGGATGATGTCTCTCTTTTTAAATGGTTTTAAACATTTTTCCTGAAACTTTATAACACAATATTTTGATTATTCAATAGGACTTGAAAGGTGTGTCCCAAATCGCACACCTATGCACTATTCTAGGCTATTATCTAGTATAATAGTGTAAGTAGTGATCACACTAAAAATACCCAAAAATAAAGTGTACTTTAAGTATCTGGATGATGCACTCCAAGAGTGCAACGCTGGAAATTATTACAATCAACAGTCGGAGCTTCCCATATGGCAAAAAAATTAATTTCTCTGGCCAAAAATATGTTTTAAATACATGCTAAATACATTTTGTAAAAAGCAAAGCTTAATTAAATATTGCTTTTATTTGAAAAAAAAAAAAAGATTCCTTCCCAAAATATAAAAATATAAATGTTTTATATAAAATTATAAGTATATTTTTGCAGTTAAAATATAATTAATTTTAACTTTTTCAAAACTTTTCTCCCATGTGATGTGAATATAATTGCTTTAAAAATAAATTTATTTTTAAATTACATTTTAAAATATACCAAAAATATATATATATATAATCGTGAAAAATATATTTTTGGAAATATATTCCAAAATATATTTCAGCAAATATATTTTTTGGACATTTTTTGTATATGTTAATATATATATATATTTTGGGATCGTATGGCGGGGCTGCCAGATGCAGTAAGAGTGATGTTTACGTGTGGAAACAGTCTGACACTTAATAAAGTCATGTTGAACAAAATAAATAACAATGATATTACAAGAACAGTGTACAAATTGATCTTCATTGACTTGACTTGCAGTTTATACTACAGTATGAATTTAACGTCATTGCCCTCATCTGGAAAACGCTTACACTTCTGATTAGAACAAAACCATCAAGTGTTTCATTTGGGACGATTCTACTCTTCTAAAATGTATACACTTGATGTGTGAGTACATAGTGTGTAGTTTAAGTGTATAGTGTGTAGTATGTCATTTGGGACACAGAGCTTATGAATAGTTTTCACTACAGGATTTGAAAAGAAGACCAAACATCATGGTTGTGCGTCATTAACAAGTCATTTCCCATTGGTCCCATAGTCAGTGTCATTTTAAAATAGTTTTAGGAAATTTGTCCAAACTTGCCCTAAAGCCAGAATTGAAATGTTTTCATAACCCTATAAAAAGTAATTTATAAAAGTGAATAAACAACCATTTCCAATTATCTAGGTACATTATAGATTGTATATTCTATTTTGAAACATATTTTTAGGTTTAGCTAAGTGCCTTGTTTGCTTGTATAAGGATTTTTTGTACGCAGCCACCCCTATAAAATCCCTGGCTCATGCCTTGTTTACATTTCTGCAAGGAATTATTCTCATTATTTTGAAAACTCTTATTTTGTCAAAAATAGCTTCATCAAATGCGTAACAATTATGCACTAAAACTGTAATGTTAAAGGGACAGTTCACCCAAAAATGAAAATCTGTTATCATTTACTCACTCTTATGTTGTTACAAACCTGTATATATTTCCTTGTTCTTCTGATGAACACAAAGAAAGATATTTTGAGAAATGTTTGTAACCAAACTGATCTGAGGCCCCATTGACTTTCATAGTATTTCCTTTATGCTACTATAGAAGTCGATGGGGCCTCACATTGCTTTGATTACAAACATTTCTCAAAATATCTTCCTTTGTGTTCATCAAAACAAAGAAATATATACAGGTTTGATGACAGAACTTTAATTTTGGTTAAACTATCCCTTTAAGAGATCTTTTGTACGGCTTACTCAGATCTAGAGGTCAGGACATTTCTAATGGTGTTTTTCACTAGTGTGAAGTAGAACTTAGTAATGAATAAAACAATAAACCCCAACTAAGTGTATTTGTATAAATAGCACACTGTTTGAAAAGTTGTACAATACATACGCCAAAGTCCAATTTTGCATGCACATGATACGCCAGTCCTTCCCGTTCACTTAATATCATCTTTTCATGTCATTTTATGTATTGGTTGTGTACTGGTATTTTTAAACCATTGTCTTTTGGGATTGGGGCTAGATTTGGGATTTGGGTTAGTATGTTGTTGTATGCAGGGACGGATTATAGCGATGATGTGCCCTGGGCACAGATGTCTCAAAGGCCCCCTTTACCAATTTTTTGGGCAACAGCGTTGCACCTGTATGCACAGGGCTCAAGTGTTGGTTCGCCTCTGCCTGTATGCTCATTATACAGGATTAACAATGGCACTAATACGCGGGGAGAGAATGCACACAATATTCATTACTTTCATACCACAAATTGGTTTATTTATATCTCACCAGTATCTGTCAACATACTGTACAACATACTCCAAAAAGACGAGCGGAGCTTTTCACTCAAAGTTGAATATTTTTAAACTCTCGACGTTCAGCGCTGAGCGCGAATAAAACCCCAAGCTGCGGTTTTCAGCGCGGAAAAAAACCCGCTAGCTGCTTGCTTATTTGAAAAACACAGAGTTTCCATTGGAATCAATTGAAAACATGCGCCGGCCGTGGGCGTAAAAGCTTTGTTGTGTCCAGTCCCTAGCTTAGAACAAAAAAGTTGGTTTAAAAAAAAAGTTGGTTTAAATTTACCTTAGCTGAGGGGTATCTTTCGTGATTTCCTCAGAGAAAACGCTTCCACCACATCATCAAAATCCAGTTCCCTCACAAGATCGCATTCAATGGCCATTAAAGACGTCCTTGACACATTTTGCTTCTTAGTTCGTTTTTTACTCTTGCCATTAGAGAAAATGAACATTCTCCTGCACAATTGCTGACTGGCATGGTGAGGAAAAGCTGTCCTTTTGTGCTTTCTTTTCATTGATCCACTTGGTTGTGGTTTTAAATTCATTTTTGTTTTGGTTTTTGAGTAACCGTCTTCTACGCGTGACTTTTATATTACGCCATGCTTTTCACTCGCCTCTAGATGGCCCTTTCAACAGCACAGCAATACATTAAAATTATTTATTTGATTTATTTACTAGTTAATACTTTGCAACTGCAAAAAAATTACATTATTCCTCAATATTTAACAAAATTTTACTGAAAATAAAATTAAAATATTTACTTGAAAAGAATAGACACAGTAAATTTGACAGGGCCCCCTGCTGGCCCAGTGCCCTGGGCAAGTGCCCAGTAGGCCCGTGCGTTAATCCATGCCTGGTTGTATGTATAGGTTTCCTATTTTTAAGCCATGCTCGCTTGAAGTTTGGGTTAGAATTGGAGTTAGGATGTCTGATATTTAACAGAAAGTTGTTCTAACTCCAATCCCAAGTGACAATAGTAAACAAAATTGGAAAAAAAGAAACCAATACATGAAATGACACAAAAAGATGTGCGGTATTAAGTGAACGGGAAGGACTGGCATATCATATGCACGCAAATTTGAACTTGGTATATTGCATGACTTTTTTACAGCTATTTATTATAGATAATTCATGAAAATAGGTTGATATCAACAGTCACTTAATATTAATTAAGCATAAACGGGCCACAAATGATCGCATTTCATCTACTTTAAGGAGATTGTCTGAGAATTTTAAACTCTCTGGGGCGGTTTCCCTAACAGGGATTAGACTAGTCCTAGACTAAAATAAATGTAAGAGAGTCCAAACTGAAAACAACTTGCAGTGACATATCTTAAAATACATCAGTGCTCTTTGTTTTGACTCAAAATGCACACAAGTGATGTTTTCCGTTAGTTATATTTCCTATTTAAACTAAGGCCTAGTCCTGGCTTAAGCTAATCTTTGTCTGGTAAACCACCCCTCTATGATTTCTACACTGAAGAGTTATAATTTTACAAATTATTTTACAGATTCATAATTTTACAGAATACACCCTATTTCAAATCTATGGGGTTCCTTTTGTGCCAAAATTAAGTCGACATGCTATCCGTGTATGCTATGTGTCGACTTCCATGTCTATGTGTCTGTTTACTGTCTGTGTCCATGTGATTTGTCGCATGACTCAACTTGATCCCACACAAAACATGGGCCTGTCATGATCCTGCCATAAGACTAGATTAAACAAAGAATAAGATGGCAGAACCATGACACTGTGCTTTTCATTATTTTTACTACTAGATGTCATCAAATAAGCATTATCTTCTGTTTAATCTTTTTTATTGAGCACATTACAACGAACATTAAGTCCTTCAATCAAAATTGCATACAAAGCTAGCAAAGGACAAAGTTGCACAAAGTAACTAAAACATATCATAATGTCTGTTGAGAAAGTCATTTTTGCAGTGTAATAGGCTATGTAGGTAAAACAAATTAAAACATTAAACCGACCAGTCAAACATTAAATAGTCTCAAACCAAACAAATTTCTCTCATTATATTGTAGTCCAACATATAAATTATACTATTGCTACAAAACTCATAAGTGTAAGAGAAAATAAATATCCTGTAGTGAAACATTTTCTTAAAATATGCTCTCCACACAGGTAATGACCCTGTGACTTTAAATAATTTGCTGTTTTATAAGATGGGTAACAGCGCCACCTACTGCATATATGTTACTGACGGGGAAGCGTTGCCTCTTTTTGATCAGATAACTAGTCTGTGGCTGGTAAAGAGTTAATGGTTGTAACATCTTGACCAAAGCATTTCTGTTGTCAAGGGCTGCGTCCGAAAACTCTAAATTGCTGCCTTCTGAGGCAGCTTCCCAAGGCAGCAAGGCATCAAGGCATGTTCGAATTCAATGTTTGGTTTACTTCCTGTCTCCTGAGATACCTATGCGTGGACGTACATTAAGAATGTGATTGGTCGAGTCCGGTCGAGTTTGAAAAAATAAAATGGCGGCCAAGGACGCGACTGGACCACCAATGTAGTGTAAATAAAGGTATATTTTCACTTTTTACACCTTTTAATTGCATTTCTAGCGATAAATTAGTATTGTAGTTTTCAAATATGTGATTAGTTATCACAAAGGCGCTCTCTGTTTAAATTTCAAACACGCTGCCTTAGAAGTGTGTCCGAAAGTCTTTCTCTGAGCTACCTTCATGCCTCCGAAGTCATTTCCTCATGAGGCAGCGAGGCAACGAGTCACTGCCTTGAGTTTTCGGACGCAGCAAATGTTTGGTTTACTTCCTGTCTCCTGAGATATGCGTGGACGTAAAGCTGTGTCCCAATTCAGGGGCTGCGACCTTCTAAGGACGTATTTTAAGACCGATTGCGTCACAGCAGCGCGACTTCAGGCTGGTAAGGCCGTCCCAATTCGAAGGATGCTTAGAATGAAGCCTCAAAATGCGTCCTCATTTCTCCGCGCTGTTAAGGATAGAACGAATGGATCCTTAACAGCCGAGGATATCCCAAGATATTGCGCGCCTGCAACGGCGGCTGGATATTCTAAAATAAACAATTAAAACCTTCATTAAATAAAAGTGTGTATTTATCAAAAAAAGTTTGTCACTGTTTTAGTATTACAAGTTATGTTTTGTGTTAATATTATTATTTTTATGATGCATATGATGCTAAGGTTGATTAATTTAATTTAATATACTGTTGAATAGTTTAATCTACATCAACGTGTCATATATTCTAAACTAAATTCATATTTTTTTGATTTCATATTTATTTTAATAAGTCAGAAACGTTTCCGCTATGTCCTGCTGACAGGCGCAGCAGGTGACGCCAATTATGGCTCGTCCGAAGGTTAGACCGTCTCATTTCAGTTCTCTTCGCGGACTTTTGAGGCTGCCACCTTGAAAGACCGAGTGCTCATATTTAAGGTCGCATGCTTATAAGGTCGCAGCCCCTGAATTGGGACACAGCTAACGAGTCACTGCCTTGAGTTTTCGGACGCAGCAAAGGTCACCCTGGCACGACGCTTTGATATCATGACATCATAAAGGGCATTCTCAAGTCATCGCGTGTAGAACAGCTCGAGTCGTTCATGCGTCCCATTTGAAGTTCGCGTCTCCTGACAGCTGCTGGATTTCTCCTCCAAAAGGTATTTGTCTTTTATTTAAGTTTTATGATGTTTGCTTATAGCGGTCGTTAAAATGCAGTATTGCTTACAGAAGTAACGAAATAGGGCAAAGCAATCATATAAATTAAGTTTTTATTGAGCTGTATTTTCAGCAAAAGAAATTAAGTGATTTTAACTGCAGTCCGTGCGTTTTCACCAACACTGTAGTGAATTATTTTAATTCTTGTATTAAAAATTAATATTAAGTTCAATTTCATACTAAATTTGCTTTTCGCTAAGTAATTAAACGGTAAAACGTAAAATCATTGTTTAACAATTTTCGTGAGTCACTAGATGGCAGCACACAGACACAATAAAACGAACATAAGTGAAACTCAGAAGCTAGATTTAATGAATAAAACACTGAAAAATACACTAATGGTTAGGGTTTATTGTTTATTGTTTGTATTGTAGCATACATCCCTACTGAAAAAAGCTCATAAAACCAGCATAAGCAGGTGGGCTGGTTTTAGCTGGTTGTGCTGGTGTAGCAAGCTGGTCTAACTTCATCACAACATGATCTGAAACAGTGTGCTGAAGTGAAACTCATGGTCATTTATTTTGTTAGCAATTATATTTCAAATGCTGCTCATCCCTGGCTGTGCATACCCGCCATTAAATGACGCTGCATTGGTTCAATTCATGGTCAAAATGAACATGGACTGACCAAAAAAGCTAGCATTTTCCCATAAATGAATATAAGTAATAATACAGTGATTTGAAATAGGGTGTATTCTGTAAAATTATGAATCTGTAAAATAATTTGTAAAAATACGAATCTTTAGTGTAGAAAACATAGAGGGGTGGTGTACCAGACAAAGATTAGCTTAAGCCAGGACTAGGCCTTAGTTTAATTAGGAAATTTAACTAACGGAAAACATCACTTGTGTGCATTTTAAGTCAAAACAAAGAGCACTGATGTATTTTAAGATATGTCAATGCAAGTTGTTTTCAGTTTGGACTCTTACATTTATTTTAGTCTAGGACTAGTCTAATCCCTGTCGGGGAAACCGCCCCAGAGAGTTTAAAATTCTCAGACAATCTCCTTAAAGTAGATGAAATGCGATCATTTGTGGCCCGTTTATGCTTAATTAATATTAAGCGACTGTTGATATCAACCTATTTTCATGAATTATCTATAATAAATAGCACGCTGTTAAAAAGTCATGCAATATACCAAGTTCAAATTTGCGTGCATGTGATATGCCAGTCCTTCCCGTTCATTTAATACCGCACATCTTTTTGTGTCATTTCATGTATTGGTTTCTTTTTTTCCAATTTTGTTTACTATTGTCACTTGGGATTGCAGTTAGAACAACTTTCTGTTAAAAATCAGACATCCTAACTCTAATTCTAACCCAAACTTCAAGCGAGCATGGCTTAAAAATAGGAAACCTATACATACAACAACATACTAACCCAAATACCAAATCTAACCCCAATCCCAAAAGACAATGGTTTAAAAATACCTATACATAAAACTATGAAAGTCAATGGGGCCTCAGATCAGTTTGGTTACAAACATTTCTCAAAATATCTTTCTTTGTGTTCATCAGAAGAACAAGGAAATATATACAGGTTTGTAACAACATAAGAGTGAGTAAATTATTTTCATTTTTGGGTGAACTGTCCTTTTAACATTATAGTTTTAGTGCATAATTGTTATGCATTTGATGAAGCTATTTTTGACAAAATAAGAGTTTTCAAAATAATGAGAATAATTCCTTGCAGAAATGTAAACAAGACAGGAGCCAGGGATTTTATAGGGGTGGCTGCGTACACAAAATATCCTTATACAAGCAAACAAGGCACTTAGCTAAACCTAAAATATGTTTCAAAATAGAATATACAATCTATAATGTACCTAGATAATTGAAAATGGTCGTTTATTCCCTTTTTATAAATTACTTTTTATAGGGTTATGAAAACATTTCAATTCTGGCTTTAGGGCAAGTTTGGACAAATTTCCTAAAACTATTTTAAAAGGACACTGACTATGGGCCCAATGGGAAACGACTTGCTAATGACTCACAACCATGATGTTTGGTCGTCTTTTCAAATCCTGTAGTGAAAACTATTCATCAGCTGTGTCCCAAATGACATACTACACACTATACACTTAAACTACACTATGTACTCACACATCAAGTGTATAAATTTTAGAAGAGTAGTATCGTCCCAAATTAAACACTTGATGGTTTTGTTCTAATCAGAAGTGTAAACGTTTTCCAGATGAGGGCAATGACGTCAAATTCATACTGTAGTATAAACTGCAAGTCAAGTCAATGAAGATCAATTTGTACACTGTTCTTGTAATATCATTGTTATTTATTTTGTTCAACATGACTTTATTAAGTGTCAGACTGTTTCCACATGTAAACATCACTCTTACTGCATCTGGCAGCCCCGCCATACGGCCAAAAAAAAATATTTTAACATATATAAAAAATTTCCAAAAAATATATTTGCTGAAGTATATTTTGGAATATATTTACAAAAATATATTTTCAGCATTTATATATTTGTATATATTTGTATATTTTGAAATGTAATTTAAAAATAATTTTTATTTTTTTTTTATTATGAAAAGCATCACAAGCACAGTACAAGTGTGAGAATATTATAAAATGAAATGAAGGGGAAAAAACAAGAATTAAACACGCATAATAGATACTCGTATACAAATAAACATATAAGCATAGTAACATATGCATATACATATTTGCATTAAACAACTAAATAAATCAGAGAAAGAGAGAGAAAAAAATGGTTTTATCCAGAGTTTGTCTCCTTGAAATAATCTAAAAAAGGGCTCCAAGATTTAAAGAAAAGATCAGGTTTCAACTCCAAATTTAATCTTTTCCAGTTTGAGGGCAAAAAGCAGGTCAAAAACCCACTGAAGATAGGTTGGTGGAGATGGCAGCTTCCAATTAATTAGTATAAGTCTTCTAGCCAGCAGTGTGAAAAGTGCAATATTATCGCTCTCTAAAGCTGTAAGTTTAACATTATCCGGAAGGACCCCAAATAAAGCTGTCAATGGGTTGGGTAAAATAAATTTATTTTTAAAGCATTTATTTTCACATCGCATGGGAGAAAAGTTTTGAAAATGTTAAAATTAATTATATTTTAACTGCAAAAATATAGTTATAATTTTATATAAAACATTTATATTTTGGGCAGGTGTCTTTTTTTGCTGTATAGGTTGTAAAGTTGGCCCTGAAATACATTTGGAAAAATATGCAAATATATGAAGGTTTAAACTAAATATTTTTCAAATAAAAGCAATATTAAATTAAGCTTTGCTTTTTACAAAATGTATTTAGCATGTATTTAAAACATATTTTTAGCCAGAGAAATTTATTTTTTTGCCATATGGGAAGCTCCGACTGTTGATTGTAATAATTTCCAGCGTTGCACTCTTGGAGTGCATCATCCAGATACTTAAAGTACACTTTATTTTTGAGTATTTTTAGTGTGATCACTACTTACACTGTTATACTAGATAATAGGCTAGAATAGTGCATAAGTGTGTGATTTGGGACACACCTTTCAAGTCCTATTGGATAATCAAAATATTGTGTTATAAAGTTTCAGGAAAAATTTTAAAACCATTTAAAAAATATATACTTTATCCTTTTGACAATGAAACCAGTGATATAGTGAATTATGTTGTATTTTTATATTGTATTTTGATGTTAAGTGTTTCTGCATTAAGTTCTAGATGAGAGCTGAGTTGTCGTGGCAACCGTGACGCATCATCAGTCAACAAAGAGCAGCACCAAACTCTCAACTCTTGTCTTTTATTGTAAAAGGTTAGTAAAAATGATTACATTTCAAAGAAAAAACATTGTAATTCACACGCTTTAATGTCAAAGTAAAGGTTTTATCAAATATTTTTGTAACACTTTAACATTAACATTAGTAAATCCCTTAACTAACATTAGGGATGCACCGAATATTCGGCCACCGAAAATTTTCGGCCTAAAATGGCAAAAAGAGCATTTTCGGTTTTTGGCCGAAAGACTTTGATCACCGAAACAATACGGCCGAAATGTTGTTATGACGCAAATAGAAACTGCGACCTGCACATGCTTGTCCGAAGCAAAATGTCTGCGGTGTGGATGTATTTAACTCTGTACGCACAGAGGCACATGCGGTTGAAATGTCCGGTCCAGACGTGATCATCACAGTATACCCTTCAAAGATCAGAACTCTTAATGTGTAAACTTTAGAGAGAGTCGCCCTGTGTCTCATACTGTAGTCCATTAACATACATTTGGCGAATAAAGCAATGAAAAACAAAGTAACGTTTATGGAGCGACTGTTGCGCTGTTTGGGATTCGCCCTCTGTCTCTGTGTGTGCAGCACTCGCGTTTAAGTGCCCTCAATAGTGCACACGCGTTTAAGTGCCCTCAATAGTGCACGCGTGTTTAAGTGCCCTCAATGGTGCACACACGAGAAAGACGCGTTTAAAAAAACAAGCGATCATAAAATCTTATTATGTTCGCCTAGCACATATAAAGAAAATTAAACTGTGAGTGCAAACATGGTACTTACTTAAAAATAGTAAATTGACCTTAATCAGTTTTTTACAAACCTGCTTTTAACACTTGCTTTTAGTGAGTTACTTGTACTTTGAGGTTGAAAAATCTTACCAGCTCAGTCTACTTGAGCTGGATTCATATAGAAAAAGTATGTTTATGACATGTGGACATGCACAGATCAGTCCTCTCTGAAATGCCTAAACCAAACCAATCAAGGTGCTTCGTGGGGCGGGTCTTGGCGTTGCGGGAATCATAATTTTGCAGACGGTTGTTACATGTCATGTCACCTCACCTCATGCTGCAACTGACCAGGTGGAGCTGGACCTAAACATCGCTTCTACGGCACTTGGGATTATCTTCAGACGATATTCTTGTGCTTTGCACACTCATTTGGTAAGTAAATATTTTACCCGTGTGCACACCGTTTTGTTTCTGTAAGTCAGCGCCAGTGTTTTGTGCTTGATATTCGTGTAGTAATGTCTGCTTACGCTGGGTAACTATATTATAGACATAACGTGGCTAACGTTATATTTTGCTGAAACTTGGTCAATACTTTATTAATTTTTCAATCCACAACTTCCATGGTGTTGAAAATTGGTAACTTTTAAAGACTTCTGACACGTTAAAATTCAGGAATAACTTTAGTGTTATGCGGCGCCGCAAGAATCAACAGCCAAAAAACGTCAAAGTATCGCGAGAGCGAGACGAAATAAGATTTCTTGAATAATTCTCGCGATACTTTGACGTCATCCGGCTGTCGGTTCTTGCGGCGCCGTATGAAGTCGAACAAGCCTAGTAAGGTAACTTTTGTCGAGTAACGTACTGACTAGCATGATGACAGACTGATCCCGGTGGTTTGTGAGTTTCCTGAGCTTTATAACAGATTTTTATAAGTTTAGGCAGAACAAGTATGTATCATTTTATTTTAAGCTAGGCTGTTAACTTTTGTCGAGTAACGTACTGACTAGCATGATGACAGACTGATCCCGGTGGTTTGTTAGTTTCCTGAGCTTTATAACAGATTTTTATAAGTTTAGGCAGAACAAGTATGTATCATTTTATTTTAAGCTAGGCTGTAAAGTTAATTTAGCTACCAATAATAACAGTCTGTGCTTATCAAAGACAAGATTACCTCGTGTGTCGACATATGATTGGGGATATCCCCACAATGTTATTTTATTTAACACTCGCACTTTACACTGGTCGATATTCATAGCTGTGCCGTTTCCATGGTTACCACGTGTAGTACCAGATCAGACACGTTACAGACAAGAGTGTCTCCTTGTCTGAAATTTTTTTACACAGTTTATCATAGCCTGTTATGATAGGGAACGTATTTGCTGGCATACTCCGTTGCTTACCTTATTATTCAAGGTCATCTTGTACATAATGGGCACATTTTAATAAGGGGAACTGTCTGTGGGTTATAGGCCTATGTTAGTTTTCACATGTAACGTTACTTGTATTAAATTGTTGTGTTTTTTTTAAACTGTCCTCTTTCAGGCTCAAGCAGAATGGTAATCAATCCTCCTCACATTCCATAATCCCAGCAATAAAAGGTATTTTCAACTAATAACTGTTATTATTGCATGTTAAAGTAAAAGTTATGCTTACATCAGAGCAATTGGATTACAACAAAAGTGAATCAATTTAAGAAATTCAAAGTAAATATCTTGTGTGTTTAAATGAATTTATCATTCTGTATGATGAAATATACTATAATGTTTTGTGCATATGTTGAATTTCAAATATTTGATGTAATTAGTATTTCTGAACTGGCTTTATAGATACTGTGGACAGTCCATCATATCCAGGACTAGACAGTATCCTAGATGCCAACCACAAGTGAGTCATTTACCTTTTGTACTGCTCCGTTCACTTGTCTTGAAGTTCAATGATTAAAACTTGATAATTAGATTTTTGCAAGGATTTCGTTTTTTCCTATAGCTCTGGTATTTAAAGTCTGATAATGCAGCCAGCCCTATCTTGCACCCGATGCACAGCGGACTTTCCCTTCACAGGCGCACGTTATTAAACTAGGAATGAACTTGTGCTCCCTGGGCTGTTCGGCCCAAAAAAGAAGGCGTGTTCCGGCGCAAACAATCCCTGATGCTATTTTGCAGTTCCTAATGTCTAAAGTCAGTCGTGGAATTGTTTTAAGTGTTGCTTGTGCAGTGTTTCCCACAGGATTTTGAGGAGACTGTGGTGGTGATGACGTCACCCTCTAATTAGCATATACATGATGTCATCATGTCGTGTTTGCATTTGATCTAGTGTTGGCACCTGAAATATGTTTCACTTCTACTCTTTGATCTGTATCTGTATTTGATCTGTATTATATATCAAATTATATTTTAAGCCGAATTAAGCTGTTTTAAATAGTGAAATAAAAATGTAAATGGGAATCATGAAAATTCTATTTGTGGGGGCCAGTGTTGATTCTGTGGTGGGCCACCACAAATAAATCAATGTATGGGAAACACTGCTGTGGTATTCAGATGCTATTTTAAGCGAGCATGCTTGGCCATAATGTAGAATGTGCACAACAAGCATACACTTTAATTCCCTCATCTACACGGATGCATTTTCATTTTTGCTAATCATACATTATTACAAGGAAAATATTAAAACATTCATTGTTGTGTCCATGAAGATGTGAGAGAATTTTTATAAATCTACCTTACACATTAACCCAAACTATTATTATTTTTTTAACCAGAGCTTATTTGTGTGAGTTTCTCCCATCATCCCCATATAATGTCAGTTCTTTGTGTTTTAGTGGAAGAAATGAAGAAAAAACAACCAAATGTGGCACTCTCATTTCACAATTGATGGACCAATCATTCCCACTACCCAGACAAGAAATTGTAAAAAACAAGGGGCTGCTGTACAGAACATGGTTGAACGATGGCCAGCACTTTTCACAAAGAGACAGGTAACCTATTTTTGTTTTCAACCAATAAAATGATGCAAATCAAAAATAAATTCAAGGTGTGTGGCTAGAAATTCAAACACTTATTGCAATGTAAATACCCCTCTCTACTTTTTCAGGTGTTTGCTGAGTTTAATAGAATCGGGAGTAAGAATCTTGAGGGAGACTTGAGGCTTTGGACCAGTATGCCCCACGTTTCATCGAACTTTTCAAAACAAAAAGGGAACTGTTGGCCAGAAGCTGGAGGAGCTGATGCAGCACATGAGCTGGCTGGTTAGTAGGTTCATTTTGCTTTTGATCTGTATGATAGTTCATCAATTTCTAAATAAGACAATCCAGACCAACCTATTTTATTTCCTGTCTGCTTGTGCCTTGCAATTTACTCTGTTAACTTATCTTTTCTCTCTCTGTGTATCATTAGACACCAGACGTGACAGTACTTCGCTCATTTGTCCTCAAAGGCATTCCCATTTTACTTGGTGACGAAGATGTAATTCTATCTGATCGATATACAATATACATTTTGTACAGTGATTAATGTATTTTGTTTAGCAATACCTACTAGGGATGTAACTGTTCACAAAATTCACGGTTTGGTTCAATACGATATGTATTGTGCCATGGTTCAGTACTTTTTGATGCAGCAAAAGGAAAGAAATGCCAGAGAAACTAACTTATGATTGGCATACGATAGAGATTTTAAGAGAGGCAGTGTAGTGCTGATTTGTATGCTTCTGATACTGTTGTCATTTTCTAGTAGAAGAGCCTGCGATGGGTTGAAATTACCAGAGCCATAACGGTTTACTTGTATAAAAAAATACATTTTGCAGTTTGGCTTTCCTAAGGGTCTATATAACCTGTTCTGAAAATAATCTATTAAAATCAACACACCGCAATACATACTGCTATCGCAAGAGGCAGCAATTCATATCGCCATATGGATTTTAGGCCATATCACCCATCCCTACTTGCGATGCACCTACATTTAAAATAACATAATATTGGTAGCAGGGAAAATGGTCTAAAGAACGGTTCAATATGAATACGCTTATCGTTACACCCCTAATACCTACATAACTAATTTGAGAGATGGAAATAAAATGTTTCAAATAAACGTTATACATATTCATTCATTTCAAATTTAAGTAAAAGGAGTCTAGGTTGAACTGTCAGTGTCACTGTTCAAGAATGTATAGACCTTATTGGATCTCCATAGCTGTAGTTTAACCAAATCAAATATATTTTGTTTGCTTTATTGTTACAATCCAATGTGAAAATGTTATCAGAGAATATGGCTTTAAATACATTACAACAATAAAAATGAATGTTTTAGACTAGCATAAATTGCAATGCTAAAGAATTTGTGTCTTTTGCATCTATACAGCAAGAGACAAGGCTCTAGAATGCATCACTGTTGGTGTCCTGACGGTTGTCAGTGAAGATAGTCCTCACGAGGGTCAAAGCTTAGTGGTCCTCCAGCCCATCTCCACTGCCATCATTCTGGAGGGAGGTATTGTTATGGATAATGTTAAGAACTTGCCTCAAGTCTTTTGTTTTGGGTTACATATGCATTGCATTTGGATTACCCAAAATGCATGGCAAATACACTCAACTTCATTCTGACTGTGATGCTTGGACTGTGAAAAAAAACCTCCCACCAAAACGGTTGCCTCTCTTCTGGGTTAGAACAATAAAGAGATGTCAGATAGCACTTTGTAAGCTTTGCAGCCATTAATGTTCTCCTGTTATTAGAGACAGTTTGATGCTTTCATGCAACTGTAACTGATTCGTGAGTCAAAAACTGTAATGTGATTTGAACCGTGAGTTTTGTGATCCGTCACACACCCCTAGTAAAGTTAGTACACAGTGATAGCCATAAATGCATTTGTACTAATAATTGGCATAATAATTTCTTTCGGTGTTTCGGTTTTTCTGCCTTGGTTTCCTCTTTTTCGGTTTCGGCCAAGAATTTTCATTTCGGTGCATCCCTAACTAACATGATCAAACAATCAACAATAGTTTTTCAGCATGTATTAATTCTTGTTAATGTTAGTTAATGTCAATACAACATAAGTTCTAGATGAGAGCTGAGTTGCCGTGACAACCGTGACGCATCATCAGTCAACAAAGAGCAGCACAAAACTCTCATCTCTCTCAACTCTTCTCTTTTATTGTAAAAGGTTAGTAAAAATTAATACATTTCAAAGAAAAAACATTGTAATTCAAACCCTTTAATGTCAAAGTAAAGTTTTTATTGAATATTTGGTAACACTTTAACATTAGTAGGGTAACAGATTTGATCCTAAAACATTGTAGTTATGCTGGTTAAAAGTCTCCTCACATCCTGATAGAAATTACTGTGTTAAGTTGTTTAAATGTATTTGTAGAAATTTATGTCATCTGTGAAAGGCGTAGGACCAAAAAAATTTTCAACCAATCATAGATTTCGGTCCGAACGGACGTTTCCTTTTTTTGTCCCTCATACGTAAGCGTAATTTGAATGCCCACCGTGCAGCGAGTCCAACCAGACACCATACGTCATCGGCGCGTTCACGTGCACTCACCTCCTGCCTGTAAACAGTGAGAATAGCAAACTTTTCTGCTGAATTGACAACCTACACAGGAGGCACAAAACGAAAGACATCTTTTATAACAACAACAGCAAAAACTGCCTGGATCAGCAAGAGCAAAAACCCAAATGAACATCAGTAACTTTACTGCTTTACCACGAGATGCAAACAGCTGCAGGAGGCAAAGGGTCTGAAAAGGGTCGTTGCACTGTTTATTTTGGTAAGATAGGTGCGCGATATGTTTGTATTGAGATGGATTCAGATAATCTACTTTGATGAAACATTGTGTTGCTTATGAAATTTGTGTTCGTTTACGGATTAGCGTAACGATATAGTTACTACGTCTACATAACCGAACATGTGCTTAAACTAATTCTGATGTAAACCAGTTGTTTATGTTGGTTAATTTAAAAATGTTATTCACTTTGTACCGCAAAGTTTTCTCACTGGTGAATGAGACATGAGATGTGACCGTCTGATCTGTGCGTGTTCATGTGTTTTGAAAGAGGCGTGACTTTGGATAGCGATTTGACTGGAGGGTGGATCTTGATTTCATTGCTAGGCGGCTACCGTTAGCATTTTTCAAAATGTGAAACCCTATCTTTAACATTAGTAATCCATTAACTAACATGAACAAACAATCAACAATATAGTTTTTCAGCATGTGTTCTTGTTAATGTTAGTTAATGTCAATACAGTATATAGTATATTTTGAAATTTAATTTAAAAATAAATGTATTTTTAAAGCATTTATATTTATATTGCATGTGAGACAAGTTTTGAATAGCTTAAAATTAATTATGTTTTCAACTGCAAAATACTTATACTTATAAAAGTCAAAGTAAAGTTTTTCTTGGAAATTTGGCAACACTTTGCTAAAATATATTTTGGAATATATTTACAAAAATATGTTTTTTACCATTATATATATATATATATTTTTTTGTATATTTTGAAATGTAATTTAAAAATAAATGTATTTTTAAAGCATTTATATTCACATCGCATGGCAGAAAAGTTTTGAAAATATTAAAAGTAATTATATTTTAACTGCTAAAATATACTTATAATTTTATATTTTAAACATACTTATACATTTTATAAAACATTTATATTTTGGCCAGGAATCTTTTTTGCTGTATAGGTTGTAAAATTGCCCCTGAAATAAATTTTATATATGAAGGTTTAAACTAAATATTTTTTCAAATATATAAAATATTAAATAAAGCTTTGCTTTTTACAAAATGTATTTAGCATGTATTTAAAACATATTTTTGGCCAGAGAAATTAATTTTTTTGCCATATGGGAAGCCGCGACTGTTGATTGTATTAATTTCCAGCGTTGCACTCTTGGAGTGCATCATCCAGATACTTAAAGTACACTTTATTTTGGGGTATTTTTAGTGTGATGACTACTTACACTATTATACTAGAAAATGGCTTAGAATAGTGCATAAGTGTGCGATTTGGGACACACCTTTCAAGTCCTATTAGATAATCAAAATATTGTGTTATAAAGTTTCAGGAAAAATGTAGGGATGTCCCGATAAGGTTTTTTTGCCCTCGAGTCCGAGTCATTTGATTTGAGTATCTGCCGATACCGAGTCCAGATCCGATACTTCTATAATACATAAAAAAAGAATAAATAAGAGCGAAAAAAAAACCAGAACCAGGATGTTCCTTATGTCATGCCGCACGCATTGCTGTTTCTGTGTGGAGTCAAAAGAGTCTAACTCTGTGCCAGCGCATAACTACAGATGTGTTAAAAAATAATGAGAATATATTTAGTATATGTACAGGGGTTAAATTGGGATTTGTTTTGTGGGGATGCTCTGTTGGGAGGGAGGGTTCGAGGGGTAAAATGTTTAATCCTGATGACAGCAAAGCCACTGGTGTGTTTCAATGACATTTTGGACCTCTGATAGGATTTTATAAGTTTCAGTTTTAAAGCTGTGCCACATGTTGACCCAAACTTTAAAACCTGAACTTTAAATTATGCAAATATATAAATCTGACACCCTATATGCATTTGTTGCACATGTCATTATGCACAATTGATCAAACTTTGAAGGAAGTTATAAGAATCAACCTCCTTGACTAATTCTAGGCATAAGATAGGCTACCCAAAACGACTCAATTAACAAGAAAAACAACATACTGATTCAGCAATATATCTTTTAAATTAGCCATAGAGATTCCCTAAGCTGGTCAGCACCAGACCTATAGGTCGTAATTAATCTGTATAATCAAAATACATTATTTTATTAAACTATACAATCAGTTGTATCCAGTTATCTAGTTAACATATTGTAATGAGATGAGTGACATGGATAGACATACTTTAATACTTTGTTTCTAGACTTCTATTAAGTTTTCTCGACGTGGGCACCATTCTTACCTCTCTCTCTATCTCTCATCTCTACAGTATCCTGCGCGAATGCGCGCTCTTGAGGTTCTGAGTGAGACGTGGAGCTGCGTCTGAGCACATGGTGACAAAAAGGATCAACGCGTCGTTTAAATGAGCGGTAAAAACCCGGTTTTGTCGTGGGTTCCTTGCACGCACGAGTGTGAAGCCTATGAATGAATTTGAAAGCACGTCAAAAGGCTTGTTCGACTTCATGCAGGGCCCCGACAATCGACAGCCGGGTGACGTCAAACTACCGCGAGAGTGATCCACGAAATCATACGGATGAGTTTGCTTTTAAATCGCTCTCGCGGAACTTAGACGTCATCCGGCTGCCGGTTGTTGCGGCGCTGCATGAAGTCGAACAAGCCTATTCTCTTCTCATCAGTTCACACGCACCAGCGCAGCGCGTACACTGGCGCGGAGCAGAGCGAGACCTTAATGGATTTTAAACCCTGAATATGTATCCGAGTCCTGATCGGGAGGTACCGTCCGATTCCGATCGAGTCTGAAACCACGTGATCGGGGCCGATTTCCGATCACGTGATCGGATCGGGACATCCCTAGAAAAATGTTTACAACCATTTTAAAAAAGAGACTTTATCCTATTGACAATGAAACCAGTGATATAGTGAATTATGTTGTATTTTTATATTGTATATTGATGTTGAGTGTTTCTGCATTAAGTTCTAGATGAGAGCTGAGTTGCCGTGACAACCGTGACGCATCATCAGTCAACAAAGAGCAGCACCAAACTCTCAACTCTCTCAACTCTTCTCTTTTATTGTAAAAGGTTAGTAAAAATTATTACATTTCAAAGAAAAAACATTGTAATTCACACGCTTTAATGTCAAAGTAAAGTTTTTATCGAATATTTGGTAACACTTTAACATTAACATTAATAAATCCATTAACTAACATGAACAAACAATCAACAATATAGTTTTTCAGCATGTATTAATTCTTGTTAATGTTAGTTAATGTCAATACAGTTATTCATGTTAGTTCATGGTGCTTTAATTACAATTTTTCTCAGTTGCTTTGGAGCTTAAAATGTATGCGTGCACCTCTCAGAACAATCTGCACTGCACAACATTATGGATGTCCCGCAAAAGCCTGTAACTTGTTCAAAATCTTTAGTTCATCTCTTAAAAGTAAATGTTTACGTCAGTGAACATGTTAGTGTTATCAAAATAGCAAATCCGCGTGTCATTGTTAATTAACAAGAGAGTCAAAATGTTTAGTCAAATGTTGTCAATAAACCAAGTGTACCTACACAATTATAAGTGTCAGTATTTTCTGATGTAAACTGATGAATTCACATTTTTACCATTTTTAATGAAGAAATGGTATATTGGACAATTGTATAATAATCTGCATGATTGTATTAAAGCATTTGCAATTTGTCCAAAACAATGAGAAATTGCTTTTATGTTGTGCACAACTGACTTGATGATGTAGAGGTTGAACAAAATGTTTTGAAAATTAATTTCTAATCTGAGAAATGCTCCAAAGAGACTGAGAAAAACTAATAAGTAAAAAACGTAAACCCACGCTGACACCGGAAGAACATGCAAACCCCACACAGAAAGGCCACCTGACTTAGCCGGGGCTCGAACCGGGGACCTTTTTGCTGCCCTGTTTGACTCTCATTAGAAAGGTAAGTGTGCAGTTTTATAGTTTTATCAGTATTTTATACATGTTAATAAACATCAATGCAAACACACAAAAAAGACTTAGTAAGACTGAAGTTTATTCGTTAGTTAAGTGGTCACATTTGACAGTTTAGGCAAAAAAAGTCCAATGAAGTTCAACACCCAGCTCTTAAAGAAGAAACTAGGGATGCATAACGATTAATCGTGATTAATCTATAGCAGAATAAAAGTTTTTGTTTACATCATATATATGTGTGAACTGTGTATAATTATATATATAATGCACACATGTATGTATAATGTATGTATTTATATAATATAAATTATACATACGGTACCGGTAAATATACAAATGTATATACACATGTAAACAGTTAGCTAGCACTTCTATTTTTGAGCATTTTCTGAAAAACGACAGCTCCAAACTAAAACATCTGCAGCTCTTAAACCCTATGGTCTATATTCATAATTCTGGTCTTGTTTGAAACTAGACACTTGACATATTGTTGCCTAATAGTCATAACAACTCAGAGTAGTAAAGAAACAGAGTAAAACAAGGTAAAATATACATTAAATGACTTCCGTTTTTCTTTAAATAATATTCACTTAGCAAAAAAGGTATGAAATGGTCATGTAAGACACCTGGGGACACCATATAGGTGAACTGAATGTCTGACCATGCTGTGATTCATATTTGAGATTGATACTCCAAAAAATCTTGTTTCTGTGAGCTTTTATTTCAAAAAAGTCCAGGCGTCCTTTCAGAAAAAGTGCACTTGGAAACTCCAAATATACACATGATAACAAAATGACATGATTATAAAAAGAAAATGAGTCAGGACTACATATTACATGATGTATATCAATTCAGAAGTTCTTTGCCCACCAAAGCACATAGAAAAAACTATTTTAGAAAAAAAACATTTGCAAATTATAACAAAATACTTGTTATTTTGAATGTGGTCGCTCATGAATGCACTCCAGAGTCCAGTCCTCCGCTTTGTCAGCTGAAGACCTGTTACAACACACACACAAAGCAAGAGAGGATTTTAGTTTGAGTCAAAAGTTAGAGACATACAACTATTTGTATGAGAAACTATGATGTAATATACATGAACATAATACACACACACACACACACACACACACACACACACACACACATACACACACACACACACACATTACATGAATATATTTATTTATAATTACAAATGTCTTATGTTTGCCAAATAACCTATATTTCTCAGCTGGTAATACTCATATTTTCCACCACATATCTTATTTTCTAGTTTTTAGTTTGTATATTCTGTGCATTGGATTCATATAGCTAAAAATATGATGCATTTATATGACATGTCATAGAAAAATGAAACCATGTAAAACTCGTATCTTAGTCATCTCCAATGTTACTTTATAATCAAAACAGCTAACAAGAAACAAGAAATGTAACGTAAAATAAATAATGAACAAAAGAATCCAAACTTACTTTATCCAAGCGAGCGCAGCTGAGCTCATAGTCCGGTCCATCTCTCCTCGACGACGCGGTTTGTTTATATCCAGTCTTGCATTGTTGCTCCGCGGTTGTGCTCTTTATCAACTTCTCCAAACCACTCTCAACACAAAAAAGTCATCTGCATTCGACGATCCACGATGGAGATGATATTTCTAACCTTTGGAGAGGTTCTCAGCGGCTCCGGAGAGCCTAGCCGGCTGCTATGCTACCCAAACAAACAAACGCGCACGGAGGGGGCGTGGGCATTTCTCTCAGTGCGCTTCTGTAGATTTGCGCAGAAGTACACTTTCATGACGTAAGTTGAATCCTTGTAATTGTTTCATGATTGGTTAGTACCCATGCCAATCAAAGCTTTGCTGGCTATGCATTGGCTGGCTTTGTTTTGGCGTAATCCAGTCAAAAGCCTATGGTGAGCTGAAGGACATCTAGCTAGGCAAATCATTGCTCGCATGACATTTTGAGTTGTCAAACCTTTTCTGATTGGACAAAACAGAAAAATAGGGTGGGATATTTATCGGAACAGTCTAACGAAGCAGGAAGAGATGGATTTTCACTAATAAAAATCGATATTTGATAGAAAGTAAACATGATCGATCATACTTAGCGGACGCGCGGATGTAAACGAAGGAGGATATTGCTGGATTTTTCACTATTTTTCGTTGTTTTGGATTAAAACGTGGGATGCTTTTTGAAGAGTGGACCCTTACGTTGTAATGTACGTTGAAGTTTTTGGGAATTGTTAGAAATTATCAGAACCATATGGCAAGATATGTGAGTACCCACACCCCTTTTTTAATGCGTTCCGCCTGTATTTCATTTAACCCTTTCCACTCCAGTGTATTGATTGCAAAAATAAGCTTAGAACATGAATTTAGAGTGTTTAAACTTTCAAATAATGCAAAGTTTATGATTGTTGATTGAATATTTGATGTTAAACAAAGTACAAAAACACGTAAAAACGCCCCCTAGGGCCCGCCGCCGGGCCGGTGCGTGTTAAGAAGAAATATATACATGCATGTGTATGCATTTATCTAAACAAAGTTATTATACACAGTACACACACACACATATATGATCTAAACAAAAACTTTTTATTCTGCTATAGATTAATTGCGATTAATCGTTATGCATCCCTAATAGAAACACATTAAATATATAAATTACTTAAAAAAAAAAAAAAAACATGTAATACTCATTTTAACCTGTTTGGACTAATTTTGAATGTCCATTAGTTTGGTTTGGTTTCGCAAATCTGGCAACCCTGTTTATAATCACATAATATTTATAATCCACTGATTGAAGACTTGTTTATCATGTTTAAACCTTGGCCGAAAAGTACAAATACATAAAAATTAATCAAAGTAATCAATACAACAAATTAAAATCACAAATGCAAATGTCTGGTTAACACCACCTCTGTCTGCAACGTCCATTGACACGAGGTAAAAAATTTTCTGTGGCGCAGAATGATGGCTAAATTTGAACCCACAGTAAGGGCTATACAGGCCATGTTTACATTAGAAAGCATCTGTGTTTTAAAAAGGCATTTTAAAATGATAATGATCCTCGTCTATACTGGCATTTCAAAAAATATCTTCGTCCACACTATACACAACCATAAACACATGAAACATGACCATTAACACACACTGGGCATGCGCATAAAAGGGTAAAATAACTTATTACTCTAATAATAGCTTACTGTACCTTTAGCGCATATTGGCAAACATTCATATCTGGATTATTTTGCCGGTAACAATACCAGACAATATTTTAAAACCTTCAAAAATGTGTTTGTGAAAGTCTTATATTGTTCTAGCACCCCCTACAACATTTGTATTTGTAACACATCAATAAGTTGCACGGGGTTTCTTTTAATGTTTTTATTTATTTTTATTCACAAAACTTCTCAACAAAACATTGATTAAAATTAAGAGACAAATTATATGAAATTAAATTAAACTTAAATTAAACTTGAAAATTATGTCTGACCCTCTCTAATTCTCCCATCATGCTGACCTTCAATCCATTACAATGTGTTTAAAATTACAGTCTGTCTTTCGTAATAGGCTAATTGAATTAAAATAAAACATAAACAACATTACAACAATATTCAAACCCAACAATACTCAAACATAAATATAAAACAGACATTCTGTATTAGGATACATGTTAAAAACAATCTGATATAGCGTTTATAATAGTTGGGTGCACTAAGTTTATAAAAATCACTTTCACACCACAGACAAAATAAATAAATAAATAAATAAATGTATTTTAATGCATTTATATTCACATCGCATGGAAGAAAAGTTTTAAAAATGTTAAAATTAATTATATTTTAGTGTGATCACTACTTACACTATTATATTACAAAATGGCTTAGAATAGTGCATAAGTGTGCGATTTGGGACACACCTTTCAAGTCCTATTGGATAATCAAAATATTGTGCTGTAAAGTTTCCGGAAAAATGTTTAAAACTAGGGATGCACCGAAATGGAAATTCTTGGCCGAAACCGAAAACCGAAAAACCGAAACCAAAACACCGAAATAAATTATATGCCAATTATTAGTCCAAACGCATTTATGGCTATCACTGTGTACTAACTTTACTAGGGGTGTGTGACGGATCACAAAACTCACGGTTCAGATCACATTTTTGAGGCAGGGATTGGATTATTTTTCAGATCAGCAAAAAGGGGGTGGGGGAAATCTAATAGATAAAGATAAAGATAAAAAATAAATAATAATAATAAAGATATTGCAAACATTTATAAAATAGATCAAAGTTGCACATTAATAAGGGCTAACATTAGCATTAGGTACAGAAATCAAATTAAATCAGTCATAACACTGTCTTTGTATAAAATAAATTAAAGCAATAAGCCCCAAGAAGCAGTGGGTTACCAGTGCATTTTTTAACAGCTAAGGGGCGTTGTATAACAGCTAAAACCCCCTTAGCTCTAATAAAATGCACTGTAACCCCACTGCTTTGCGGGGTTTATTGCTTTTATAAAACGGTTACATCATATGCATAGCAGGGTTTCAAAAAATGAAACACAAATAAGTTGTAATTATATTAGTACAAATATTACTCTTCCGCCAAACAAAGTAGTTCCTCAGAATCAAGTGTGGCTGCAACAGAGCACAATTCACAACCAACACAGATGCAGCAAAGACACAATGAAAATATGATTCAAGACTGTGGTGTTTATTTTTATAAATCAACATTCATCTAAAATATACATTAACATTTATATCGTGCAACTGTATGATCAAATATGCTTGGAAGCATGCTGAACTCTTTCCACTTCAGCGTTTTTTTTTTTTTTAGTTGCCACCCAGTTTTAGTTTAATGCCTTACAGAAAAATTATATTCTTTAAATAAACATAAAATATCAAATTAAAGAACAGTCCATCCGCTTTCCAACAACAACAACAACAAAAAAAAACGTTTCATCCTACCATTTGTTCTCTTATCAGTTATCACCTCTCAAATTTTCAGCTAAAAGCCGAGATAATTCAATTTTTGTGAAGAACCTTTGTAAGAGATCAGATTCAGAGCCACCAAAACTTACACGTCACGCTAAATCCACCACAACGCTGTTGTGTTGAGTGAATGCGTCAGTGTTTAAGTTGGGTAAGATTGGCATCTAGTGGATAATAGCGGAAATATCAATTTAAGACAAAAACAACTCGGATAACGTTTTCTGTTTATTGACGAAATGACTATAAATAAAAGTTGCGTTCCATTCGACCGTAAGTGGACTGCGAAGTGGACTTCACAGGGTATTCTGCCATCTTAAGTGAGATTCCAATCCGAAGGGAGCGAACATGTTCAGTTCGAAGGGCACTGCGCACGGCATAGGGAATCAGGGAACATCGATACATCACTTCACAGGAAGTGGAGAGCGATAATCACCCAACTGTCATTGCGCGCATCACGTGATCACCAGTCAGAACGGTCAGACCGCTATGCAATTATATGACAATCGTTTAAAAACACATATACACATATTTAACCAAAAAAAGTTTACTTTCATATTTGCATGACAGTTACAGCAGGGCTTCAATTCTGTTAATAGTCTAGTAATAGCAGCAATAGTCAATTAAAGTGTATAATAAACATACGTTTTTCATTACGTAGTACTCAATGTTTTTTTTATTGTATAGTATACATATTTTAAATGTGATAGTAAATAAAAATTTAAATATGAATGTAGTCCTATATAAATTTATGTTATATCAATCTGCGCGACCCTGTCGTTGACTTTCTTTGATGACGTTTACAGGCCGTTCCAAATGAGCAGTTATTTTTCGTGAAGTCCACTTCAACTGATATACCGTGCTCAGGGAGTAGGGAGCAGTGAACACTCCGCAGGGACCCTGTTGAATGGAACGCACCTATTATTTTTAGAGCTACAGAAGTGATTTTCTCTTTGTCTTGGGTTGTTTGATTAACATTAATGACACAGACTTATTGAGGTACTGTCTCTTTAAGACCAAATAAGCAGAGACTGGTTTCTGACTGTAATCTATACTTACACTTAAGACATAAACAAATGTTTTTATTATAAAAAGAATACTGGGAGATAATTTTGTTTATGTGTGTCCTGTCAATAGAAAGATTTTATGTTCACTTGATTGCGTCTCACTCGTGTGTGCACTATTGAGGGCACATAAATGCGCGCGCACACACAGAGACTGAGGGCGAATCCCAAACAGCGCAGCATAAAAACATTACGTTGTTTATCATTGCTTTATTCGGCAAATGTATGTTAATGGACTACAGTATGAGACACATTTGCGCGACTCTCTCTTAAGTTTACACACCAAGAGTTCTGATCTTTGAAGGGCATACTGTGATGATCACGTATGGACCGGACACATTCAACCGCATGTGCCTCTGTGCGTACAGACAACTGCTCACTTTAGCACCTTTTTGCAGTTAAATACAACCACACACTGTTGCTTCAGACAAGCACGTTCAGGTCGCGGTTTCTGTTTGCGTCATCACAAAATTTTGGCCGTATTGTTTCGGGGATAAAAGTCTTTCGGTGGTCGAATATTCGGTGCATCCCTATTTAAAACCATTTAAAAAAAAAGAGACTTCATCCTTATGACAATGAAACCAGTGATATAGTGAATTATGTTGTATTTTTATATTGTATATTGATGTTGAGTGTTTCTGCATTAAGTTCTAGATGAGAGCTGAGTTGCCGTAACAACCGTGACGCATCATCAGTCAACAAAGAGCAGCACCAAACTCTCAACTCTCTCAACTCTTCTCTTTTATTGTAAAAGGTTAGTAAAAATTATTACATGTAATTTACACGCTTTCATGTCAAAGTAAAGTTTTTATTGAATATTTGGTAACACTTTAACATTAACATTAATAAATCCATTAATTAACATGAACAAACAATCAACAATATAGTTTTTCAGTATCTATTAATTCTTGTTAATGTTAGTTTATGTCAATACAATTATTCATGTTAGTTCATGGTGCATTAATTACAGTTTTTCTCAGTTGGTTAATATATATGACCCGGATCACTCACTCTACTCAGACGCAAATTGATTTAATGTTTACTAATAGACCGGAAAGGATAATAAAATCATATAATTTACTAACAGGTTTATCCGACCATAATATAACAATACTGGGAAGGAAACTCACCAAAAAACGATTTAAGAATACAATTACAGGGAAAAAATATCATCTGAATATACCTAAAAATGATATGGATAAATTTAAATCTGCTTTAAATGAAATACATTGGACAGACCTTTTTGCTTTTGAAGATATGGAGAACAGCTGTAATATGTTTTTAAGCACTATTAATAATATAATATCTTCATATACCAAAAGAATGACATACAGACCAAGACGGAAAAATGTCCCACCATGGCTTAACGAGGCTATTTGGAAACAGATGAGGGACAGGGACTCCTCCCTAAAGATTGCACTTAAGTCAGGACTCAGATGTGATTGGTATAGCTATATATCTCTTAGAAATAGAGTAGTAGGGAACATAAGGAAAGCCAAAGCAGATTTTTATATAAAAGTCATTGATGATGCAAGGGGAGATGGGAAAGTAATATGGAACAATCTTAATAAATTAATTGGGAAAGATACTCCGCACTATGTACAGGACCTTGAGCTGAAATTAAATGGAATTATAACCAGAGAGGATAATATTATAGCAAATACAATTTTTTTATTCAAATTGAGGAATTGGCGCAGAATTGTATTGCTAGAAATATAGTGAGCATTCCTATTGATATTGACAAACCTGTTTTTAGAATTAAACAAATTAGTGAACTTGAAGTAGAGAATACCATAAACTCATTAAGGAGTTCAAAAGCTAAAGATGCCTATGGTTTTGATTCGGTATTTTTTAAAACTCATAAACAGTTTTTAATTAAACCTCTTACACACCTAATTAATTTATCTATTACACAAGGTACTTTTCCAAGTTCCTGGAAAACAGCTGTGGTAACCCCCATTTTTAAGGGCGGTGATAAAACACTGGTGGAGAATTATAGGCCCATCAGTATACTACCCATAATATCCAAGGTAGCGGAGAAATGGGTGGCAAAACAGCTGATTACTCATCTTATTAAAAGGCGATACACCATTACACCCAATGCAGTTTGGCTTTCGAAGTAATCACTCCACAGAAACAGCCAATTGCTTTTTTATTGAGAATATTAAAATGAATTTAGATAAAGGAGGCGTGGTAGGTGCAATATTTTTAGATTTTAAAAAAGCTTTTGACACCGTCGATCATGACGTCCTTTTATCAAAACTTTCTTATTTTAATTTTTCAGGGAATGCAATCAAATGGATGACATCATATTTAACTGACAGAAAACAATGCACTCGTATTAAAAATACCCAATCTACTTATCTAAATTGTAAAATAGGTGTTCCTCAAGGATCTATTCTGGGACCTCTTCTGTTTACTCTTTATATAAATGACCTGCCCACTGTTTGTCCATCTGTACATTTACAAATGTATGCAGATGACACAGTCCTCTATGTACATGCAAAAAACAAACAACAAGCTGCACACAAACTAACTGAGGCTATGAGCAAGGTATCTATCTGGTTATCTAATTCACACTTGCACCTGAATTTAAGTAAAACAGTATGTATGTATTTTACAAAACAAATCACAGTGTCTCCTGATCCTGAGGTAACTGTCAAACAAGAGATGGTTAGAGTGGTATCTGATTTTAAATATCTGGGAATTATCCTAGACTCACAACTTTCATTTAAAAAGCATATAGAAAAGGTTGCAAATATTGTTAAGTTTAACTTGGCAAATTTTAAGCATATAAGACCATATTTACCGATGAGGGCGGCAAAGCTCTTTCTGCACACAATGATTATTCCACATTTTTCTTACTGCTTAACTAGCTGGTCGCAAGCTAATAAAACAACATTGCAACCATTGGAGTCACTTTATAAACAGGCATTAAAGACGTTAGACCGTAAGGGTAATAGCTATCATCATTGTAATATCATTAAAAAACACAATATGTTTAGCTTTGTAGATTTTAGAAACTTTGCTGACGCCTGTCTTGTTTTTAAGGTAATCCATGGGCTTGCTCCACCACCACTGAGCCAGTTTATAAAACAAAAAGATAAAGTTAATAGTAGGGGTGTAACGGTTCGTGTATTCGAACCGGACCGTTTCGGTTCAGGGCTTTCGGCACGGTGCGCACGTGCACCGAAAGCATTTTGTGTGCGCCTGTGCGGAACATAATACGTGCGTTTCCGCACGAACATATTAAGTGGCGGAAGTCTCCGCGTTCAGCGCAAGTCTTCTGTCAAACATATAACATAATTCGGCCCGCAGAAAGATTTTTATTTACTTAGTTGTATATCCGTTTGATTATTGATGTAAACGTTTACGTGTCGTATCTAAAAGCGCATGTTAAACGCGTGTCAACGCGCTGCTTTGTTCTTTCAAAAGTGCGTGAGAGGATGCACATCTTTCGTTGCTACGCATTCATGAGACGCGCTTTCTGTGACAGCGAGAATAAGGAATGCGTGATCAGATTTTTCATCTGCATATCACGTCAATCATATCATTGTCACAATGCGATCAGCTGGTCGGGACAGAGAAGAGCTGTAACCCGGGGTTACTCAGCTGTTACTCAGCTGCGGAGGGGTTCGTAAGTAAAGTCACAGGCAGCTTACATTGATGACACAAGCAAAGATTAGGAGAAACGTGCAAAAGATCAAAGATGGCTAGGTATGCAGCTCACTAATCTCAAAATGAATGTATAATAAGTATATCATCATGTTGCTTGCTATGCAGTTACACATAGAGCAGTAATATTATTTTTATACAGAGATGGTACATAGCCAATTCAATTCTGTGAGTTAAACAGTCCAAAATAAATCAAAACAGAAAATTTTTAGTGGCAAAAATGTAGGCTAATAGTTCATAAATGTATTCAGGAATTGAATTTGTTAGTTCAAGGTTTTAGTAGAAAAAGTTTAAGAGAAGGTTAAGATAAGAGTTACCTTCTGTTATAAAATAATGTAAAAAAGAACTTTGCAGTAGTATTTTATTTATTATTTTTTCATTTTATATATATTTTATCTGTTATACTTTAATAAAGTGTTTAAAAAAGTGTAAACAAATTGTAAAAAAAAGTTTAAAGTAATAAACAACCTGCAGTTTAATGTTTGCATTTCTCCCTTACTGTACCGAAAATGAATCGAACCGTGGCTTCAAAACCGAGGTTCGCACCGAACCGTGATTTTTGCGTACCGTTACACCCCTAGTTAATAGAATAACTAGAGCAACCATTAGAGGGGACTGTTTAGTTCAATTTAGAAAAAGTAGTTTTGGAAACACAGCCTTTTCTGTCAGAGCCACAAGTTTTTGGAATAGTCTGCCTAATAAATTAAGGGAGTGTAACAGTCTCTCCACTTTTAAAAATCATTTGAAATCCTGGTTTCATGACAATTACAATTGTAATCATATACCTAGTAACTAAGTCTGTGACTGTATGTATATGTATATATATATATATATATATATATATATGTGTGTATGTATATATGTATGTATATGTGTGTGTATGTATGTATATATATATGTGTATATATATATATATATATATATATATATTTTTTTTTTTAATGTGTGTGTATTTAGACTTTACTTACTTATATTGGAATTGTATTGGAACTAATTGTGTGGAGGGTTATGTGAGGTAAGCAATACTATCTGTTGAGTGCTGGTGGATCTATTACATTACTATTGTATTTATTATATTTGTACTGTATTTTTATCGCTTTTGTATTTTAGGGTGCCTGTTAAGATCTGGCTAGGGACAACAGATGGAAACTAGCACTTGTAGCTAACTCTGGCTTGTTTACAGCAAGTAATATTGTCTGTTGATCAATGAGCATTGTCCCTATCAAAATAAACAAATAAAAAAAAAAAATGTTTATATATAAATTTGGCAACACTTTGCTGAAATATATTTTGGAATATATTTACAAAAATATATTTGTCACCATTTTGTATATTTTAAAATGTAATTTAAAAATACATTTATTTTAAAGCATTTATATTTATATTGCATGGGAGAAAAGTTTTAAAATGTTAAAATTAATTATAATTTACCTGCAAAAATATACTTATAATTGTATATTTTAAACATACTTACACATTTTATAAAACATTTCTATTTTGCCGAGAATATGTAAATATATGAAGGTTTAAACTAAATATTAAAAAAAAAATTAAATTACGCTTTGCTTTTTACAAAATGTATTTAGCATGTATTTAAAACATATTTTTGGCCAGAGAAATACATTTTTTTGCCATATGGGAAGCCGTGACTGTTGATTGTATTAATTTCCAGCGTTGCACTCTTGGAGTGCATCATCCAGATACTTAAAGTACACTTTATTTTGGGGTATTTTTAGTGTGATCACTACTTACACTATTATACTAGAAAAGTTAAAGTTTCAGGAAAAATGTAAAAAAAAAAGAGACTTCATCCTATTGACAATGAAACCAGTGATATAGTGAATTATGTTGTATTTTTATATTGTATATTGATGTTGAGTGTTTCTGCTTTAAGTTCTAGATGAGAGCTGAGTTGCCATGACAACCGTGACGCATCATCAGTCAACAAAGAGCAGCCCCAAACTCTCAACTCTCTCAACTCTTCTCTTTTTTTGTAAAAGGTTGGTAAAAATTATTACATTTCAAAGAAAAAACATTGTAATTCACACGCTTTAATGTCAAAGTAAAGTTTTTATCGAATATTTGGTAACACTTTAACATTAAAATTAGTAAATCCATTAACTAACATGAACAAACAATCAACAATTTAGTTTTTCAGCATGTATTCTTGTTAATGTTAGTTAATGTCAATACAGTAATTCATGTTAGTTCATGGTGCATGAAATACAGTTTTTCTATAACAGTTTTTCTTACAGTATATATTGTATATTTTGAAGATTAATTTCAAAATAAATTTATTTTTAAAGCATTTATATTTATATTGCATGTGAGACAAGTTTTGAATATCTTAAAATAAATTATGTTTTCAACTGCAAAATACTTATACTTATAGATGGGTTGCTCGGCGACGTTATAACTGTTTGCCCGCGCAAGAGAGGCAGAAAGAAGAGCCGTGCCTTGTGTTGTACGCTAGTAGCGGTGTCTGTAAGTCAAAATGCCAAGGAGTTGTTGCGTGGATAATAGTACCAACAGAGCCAGTGCTGGGCAAGGCTTTGAACCGGTTCACGGAACGAAAACCAGAAACTTGCAAAAAATATATGTTCTGGAACAGAAAAGTTTATTGAAAATAATGGTAACGGTTAATAACGTTATTTTTTCCGTTATTTGACAAGATTTCTGTGTAATGACTTGTAGAAGTTCACTTCCGGTCATTTCTGACTCATACAGTACTGACTCATACTCATACAAGTACAGTGTTCTCTCTCTTTGTGTTCAGCGCCTCAGCAGCCCCTCCTCTGTTGCATGCAGCGCGCCTCTCTCACATAACAGTGAAAGGTATTTTAACTCCGCTCCTCCTAGTACTTTATTTTTCGCGTAAACGTCAACAGTCACGGATGTTACTGACAGAGAAGACGGCTGATCGAGTTCATCATGAGTGACTTAAAGCTACGATTTCAAAGATTGTTCATTATTAATAAACTCGTTTAGATGCTGGTTATGGTTCTACAGTAAAATCCTAACAATATGAAGAGAAAAAATCATTAAAAAAAATCCATTCAGTCTATTGGGTGTACGGCGGCAGATAAGTTGACCAATGTAAACAGTCCGGCCGGACAGCTTACATTGGTTAACTGCTCTCATCAAAGCCCCGTACACTTGAAAATCCACCTCGCGCTCGCGTCTCCACCCCATCGCACACCACCCCGCTCCTCTCCTGCCTGCGACATGAAATTTGTGTCAGTGTATGTTAGCTAGCGAAGCAGCAACATCTCACTAATGGAAAAAAACTAACCGACAGCAGCAAGCTTATTGTCCCTACAGTAAAGGTTGGAAGAAAAAGGAAGTCTGTAGAGGAAAGAGCAGAGGTAAAAAAAGTGTGAAAAACGCCGGACTCTAAGCAGAATCAATATAGGGTCCGCCATTGACCGTTGGAGGACGCTTCAGGGAGATTTGGGGCCGAAAACCGACGCCGACACGGCGGACTTTTTGTTGAACAGGTACGCATTTATTTATACTTTTATTGTGTGAGGTGTTACATAAATATCTTTTTATCAGTCTGACATGCTCATGCTGCCGGTCGGCATTGGAATGTTACCCGTTTAGCATTGCGTATCACGGGTCAAAGTAATTATATTTACAAAGTCATTTCTTGAAGTGCTTCAATATACTTCAATAGGCCTAACGTTAGAGGGTTTCTGTTCGAGCTGATCAGAATTTGAACAAGATGCACTGTGTGCTGCTATAACAATTACTCAAAACCTTAGCAATACTAACTAATAATTATTGTGCAATCAATGTGCGCTTGGTAGCACCAGTGGAAACGAGGCTCAGGAGGGGAAACGTATGCCAAACGTTGTTGTGAAAGTAAATAACGTCAATCATTCATAATTGTAAGTGTTCATTCCTTCAAGGCTTTATGTGTTTACTGCTCGGTAAATCTCTGTTCCGATGTTTACTACCGGTGATCACAGCTTGACTGAGTGACGTTGTCCAGGTCGTTTCCCGGTGGGAGGGATCAGGTAGCACAGAGGGGCGGGATGAGTTTTTTTAAAACTTACTAATCGTCTCAGGCTTTCTCGGCCGATTTTCAACATCGTAGACTACAGCTTTAACAAAAGGTTAGCATTACCACACATACCCGTTCTGGTGTGAGTCTGTGTCCAAGCTCTCTTCCTACCTATGATGCATATGCACGTGTTCTGTAGTAACAGCAACCGTGTATTCTCTCATATTTCTGAATTTGCATATATTAAAACTACCACTCGTATTTAATATAAAAAAGCGTTCAAAACGCAACAACACCGGTGAGAAGAGCAACATCAGTACAGCCTCAATGTAAATGTATGATGATTTTGTCAGATGAGGGCGCGTTTTTAGCAGCAGTTAAAGAAAGAGCTGATTTGATTAAACAATTAGTTACTGGGTCGTGGGTCGTTGCTAGGATGTGTTAAGTCACTATTTTATAGACAGCAGAACAAATAATATGTAAAAATAGCATCCAGTTGTGTTAAATGCAACATAATGGGACAGATCAAAGAGTAAAACACGACGCAATGATGCCACATATATGCTAATCGGCGTATGACGTCATCACCACCACAGTCTCTAAAAATCCTGTGGGAAACACTAAAGTAGCATACTCAAGCCCAAGTCCCTAATGCTCAATCATAAGAGGTAAATATTTTAGGCTCCCAAGTATCTCAAGATGTTTGTTTTAATACCAATTAGTGGTGTAACGGATCAATTCCGTACATATCACAACCCACGGTTCGGCTCGCATGCGATTTGCTGATTAATATACAAATTTAAATGGGGTGAAAGTCGATGATTTGCCTATGTCCTTCAAAGATCAGATCTCTTGATGTATCAACTTGAGAGAGAGTTGCACTACTGTGTCTCATACTGTAGTCCATTAAAATACATCTGGCGAATAAAGCACTGAAAAACAACATAATTTTCACTTTATGTGGAGCGACTGTTTATGCTGCATCTTCTTCCCAAAGCGACATTTGGCATTTGTCCTCCGTCTGTGTGTGTGCGCATGTTTATGTGCACTCAACAAATGTAGGCATGTGAGAATTACAGTTATGCCGCTTACATAATGTAGCACTTTTTAATGTCTGATGACAAGATAGAGACTAAGGAAAATTATGTAGACTAATAATTTAAATTAAATGTCCTAATGATCAGCCTACTTATTTAGTCCCACAGCTGACATGGAACGTTATTAACCGGTTCGGTAACTTTATTTTTTTTGTTCTAACCGGTTCAGGAATGTCAACTTTAGGGTTGAACCGAAAACCGGAAACGTTAAAATACTGTTTCTGTTCGGAACGAACCAATTGGGAAAAAATTCTGCTTCAAAGCCCTGGTGCTGGGTGCCTGATGTTAACATACCAGTAGATGTGACTTACGTTACTATGAAGGTAAATTAGTTGCAAAACTTGACAGCTTGTAAATTTTTATGTGAGAACTTGCAAAAAAATATTTGTACTTGTATATTAATGTTTATAGTCACAGTCCCGATGTGAAGACCTTCAAAATCTGACGTTGAATGCTGAGATGTGCACTCGTGGACAGTAAAGTTTTGAAAATGTTAAAAGTAATTATATTTTAACTGCTAAAATATACTTAAAATTTTATATTTTAAACATACTTGTACATTTTATAAAACATTTATATTTTGGCCAGGATTTTTTTTTTTTTTTTTTGCTGTATAGGTTGTAAAACTGCCCCTGAAATACATTTTATGAAAATTTAAACTAAATATTTTTTCAAATAGATAGAATATTAAATAAAGCTTTGCTTTTTACAAAATGTATTTAGCATGTATTTAAAACATATTTTTGGCCAGAGAAATTTATTTTTTTGCCATATGGGAAGCCGCGACTGTTGATTGTATTAATTTCCAGCGTTGCACTCTTGCAGTGCAACATCCAGATACTTAAAGTACACTTTATTTTTGGGTATTTTTATGGTGAAAACTTACACTATTATACTAGAAAATGGCTTAGCATAGTGCATAAGTGTGCGATTTGGGACACACCTTTCAAGTCCTATTGGATAATCAAAATAGTGTGTCATTAAGTTTCAGGAAAAATGTTTAAAACCATTTAAAAAGAGAGACTTTATCCTATTGACAGTAAAACCAGTGATATAGTAAATTATGTTGTATTTTTATATTGTATATTGATGTTGAGTGTTTCTGCATTAAGTTCTAGATGAGAGCTGAGTTGTCGTGGCAACCGTGACGCATCATCAGTCAACAAAGAGCAGCACCAAACTCTGAACTCTCTCAACTCTTCTCTTTTATTGTAAAAGGTTAGTAAAAATTATTACATTTCAAAGAAAAACATTGTAATTCACACGCTTTAATGTCAAAGTAAAGTTTTTATCGAATATTTGGTAACACTTTAACATTAACATTAATAAATCCATTAACTAACATGAAGAAACAATCAACAATATAGTTTTTCAGCATGTATTAATTCTTGTTAATGTTAGTTAATGTCAATACAGTTATTCATGTTAGTTCATGGTGCATTAATTACAGTTTTTCTCAGTTGCTTTGGAGCTTAAAATGTATGCGTGCATTTCTCAGAACAATCTGTACTGCACAACATTATGGATGTCCTGCAAAAGCTGTCCTGTACTGTAGGTCATCTCTTAAAAGTAAATTTTTACGTCAGTGAACATTAGAGGTCGACCGATATGGCTTTTTCTCTGGCCGATGCCGATATTTAGAAATCAGGGCAGCCGATGGCCGATATGTTTGGCCGATTTTCAATATGTACATAATCAAAATTTTCTCATCATCAGCAGATATTTTAAATGTAAAAATGTCACTATTTAACTCAAAGTATTTAAACAAATTATGACTGGTGGCGATGTACTGCATTTTTTTAAAAAATAGCATAAGATTTTTTTTTTTATTTGACATGTGGCTAGCCCAATCACATCTTAAAAACTTTTCCGGCATTTTTTATGGAGCATGCAGCGTCGGTGTGCGTCTGTCAAAATAAGAGACGAGGGAGAAGTGAGTGGACCTCGGTAAGCAGAACTGCTTTAGATATCCCATTGATAAAAGTCATTCAACAACACAAGTTTTCAACTGTTTTCAAAATCATGGTGATAACAGTGCAATAAAATACAGTGTGGGCAGAATTATTAGGTTGGTACGTCGAACTTTTGTTCACAGTTTTTATCAAACTTTTACTAATTCCAAACCAAATTCATTTTAATTAACATTCATTTTGTAAATAAGCATTTATAAGTAATATATTATTGTTAAGGATGGTTGGAGAAAAAAACACCTTATTTTCAGGTGTGCAGAATTATTAGGCACATTTTCTTTTACAGGTAAAATGGGCCAAGAAAGGTTTAACACACATTGGAAAATTCATTATTTTATGTCCATAGAAAAGGCATCATGCTATGGAAATTGCAAAATTGAGGTGTGATAATTAGACTAGAAATCCTGATTGGGAAAGCAGGGTCACAAAAATAGGATGAAAGGAAAATATATATAGAAAAATGAATGGTAGTTATTAAAATTGCTGTGGTTTGGAATTGGTAAAAGGTGTTTAGAAAAAAATCTGATCAAAATATTCTGCAGACACTCTAATAGCATGAATCGTGGCTGCGACTACATTGTAACATTTATCAGGTCTCAGTGTTATCATAAGGTGGTCAGAATGGTTAGTTTACACATTGTGCACACTGGCTAAGACAATTAGCAGATTTTTAAAACCTGCAAAGCCTTCTACAGTGCTTGCATTTATTGTAATGTCACGTGTCAGCTCTTATACTTTTCTACTTAATCATTATGGGGTTGAATTTGAGATCCTATGTAGTGGGGCCAGTCTGGGTCAGTTTTGTTTTGAGTAATAAAAGCAGGGAGACAGCGCGCGGCTCTACTCTCTCTATCACGCAAACAAAGATCATCATCACTCATTAATCAAATGAAATGAGCACGTTAATCCTATACTAACCAACTGCAGAAGCACAGAAACAGACGTCATGACAGTCTGAGACTGACAGACCCAGCCTGACAGTCTGAGGCCGGAAGTGGGCCTTATAAGGCATTCCGCTACTTCTGTGTCGTTGTAAATAATACGGTGATATGATTATGCACATGCGGGTTTTCTGTCTTTTATGCTCCGTCCGGACGCTAACTTTGTTAGAAAATCATACCCATTATATCAAAAGCATGGACTGTGATCAAGACCCACGTCGATAAAAAAAATGCAGGGCTTGCACAGAGCGATTCACTCAACATCAAAGTACGGTAAGATCAGAGTGCGTGTTGTGCTTGTTTTAAGAAATGTATTAAAAAGATTTAATTCAAAAATATATATTTATGATATTTGAGATGCAACTGTATATTATTTATAAATATATCGGGCGATTTCAGAATGACTGAGGCACTTTTTGACATTTGAGATGAATTATATTTTATATATACACACACGTATGTATGTAAGTTATGTCTGTTTATGTATTTGTGTAAAATAATTTTTTCTTTTTTAGTTAAATGTATAGTTTATTATAAATTTTTTTATGTGTCATAAATGAATAAAAATAAATGTAACACAAATCTTAAAAAATAAAGTTTGAGCATTTGATTTGAATGAAAAAACATTTTAATAGATTTTAACGTTTAATAATTCTCCGTCCATATCCGAGATTACAACTCCACCACTTCCGGCCTCAGACTGTCAGGATGGGGCTGTCAGTCTCAGACTGTCATGACGTATGGTTCTGCGCGTCTGCAGTTGGTCCTATCTCCCTTAATCTTTGCACGGACAGTGCACCGCGAGACATAAGCCCGTCGCGCTGTTGTACTGGCTGCTTAATTCGCGCGATCCCGCAATCATTTACTAAAGCTGTTTGTGAACAAGGCACGGCTGCACACACACAGGAGTGATCTGCTTGCTACGGAGCCCCTCTGGTCACCCCCTGGATAAAAGAAAACAATCCGTGATCACGGTTTTGTAATTCGTCCCCTCAGTTTATAAACCGTACTCACGGATTATTAAACTGTTCCCTCGGTTTTACAGGCCGTGCGCTCGGATTGATGGGCCGTGCGCACGAGTTGACAATCCGTGCTCTTGGATTTGTGGGCCGTGCCCTCGGTTTTTGCAATCCGTACCCACGAATTTGTGGACCGTGCGCGCGCTTTTGCAATCTGTTCTCACAGTTTTGCTAACTGGATTTGTAGCCCCTCCCTCATTTTGGAAGTCGCTATTCATTCTTATTCATTCTTTCCAAGTTTCCTATTAATGTTTGATATTTTCGGAAATTAATAAAGTTTAAACCGTGTTAAGCTGTTTTATACGTTCCTAACTGGAAACGTGCTTTAATATTTACGAAATATTTTAATCGGATGCTACAGTAAACAGATATGTTTGTGTAAAATTAACATGTTATTTGTATTTATTCATCAAATAAAATAAGTATTTAACTGACAAATGATTTCTACATATCCTATATATTTTAATCAATATACTTAGGCTTGCTAGATATTTTCGTTTTTGATTGCTCATTTCAAATTCATATTTTATGTATTTAACATCAACTTATTAGGTAAGATTAAAAGATTATTAAGAGCTGCACAATTATAAACATATAAGTTTTATATACCTATAATTCTTAATTATTGTAAATCAATATTATTTGCATTTAACATCAACTTCATGCCAAACTTTTATTATGATTTACTTAATTTTTTGGTGAAACATTTTTACATTATGTTTATTATCTGAGCTAATGTAAGCAAAAAAGTAGTTAGAAATTAAGTAGATCACATGTTAATTTAAGGATCAATGAGAAAATAATCATCAAAGGAAACTTCTGGAATGACAAACATCTGAGAAACTCTTTAAAAAATCCAGATAAGTTTGGAGTTTATTAATATTTAAACTTAAAATTTGTACTTTGTTAATTAAATATTGTCTTTGTCCTTGCGTAAAGTTTTTTTATCTGAATACTTGAAGTTATACTGTTATATTAACTGGGTAACAGCTTTCTGTGCAAATACTGCTAGAATAATCGCGTGACTATTTGTATTGTACGTATTTATTTAGGTCACCAAAGTGTTAAAATAGCTGTGCTCTTTGAAATGTGTGTAAAAGAATCAATTTCTGGTCATATTTTTAATGCACAATGAGCGGGTATATGAGCCACACTCTGTAAAACATTTACTATGATTTATTCAAGTTTTGGTAAAACATTTTATACTTACAAATACTGAGTAAATTTGAAAGCTTTAAATCTGGTATTAACAATAATTAAATTGATTTCCTATTAAAAATAAAATTGAGTAAAAATAAGTAATTGCAAATGTTAAGTAGATGTAGCTGTTTTTTATGAATTTTATTTAAATAAAAAATGAGTTGAATTTACTTAATGTAAAGTGAATTTATTTCATACCATCCTTTATGAACGATGAACAAAGCAATTGTACACAATTATTTTATTGAACATTTATTTACACATGACATTACTCTACAGTCATCATGAAACTCCAAAAATGCCAAACAGTACATGTTACAAATACAATGAGCTGAATAAACTCTGAGAGGTTGCAGAATCACTTCTTAATTCTAGACAGGTGGATCAGCAGAATCCTGCACCTATATTGTAAATGTAATTACTCATACTCCACACTTACCAGGATTTTTGAGGAGATTCGGAGATGTTTATTGTCTGCAAAAGACGCAATTTCATCTGCTGCTGAATAAAACCCGTTTGCTTTGTTGATTTTTAAATTAACACGTGATCTACTTTGTTTGCCTATATTTACTCAAATAATAGGCTACAATGTAAAAATGTTTGATTGTCGATGTTATGTTGATGTTAAATACATAAAATATGAATTTTAAATGAGCAATTATTATTATAAGTTTTAAAACGTGTAAATATTTAAGTGTGAAATTCTCAAATATATTGATAATCAGATATAATAATATTGATTTACAATAATTAAGAATTAAATGTATATAAAACTTATATGTATATAATTGTGCAGCTCTTAATAATTTTTTTATCTTACCTAATAAGCTGATGTTAAATACATAAAATATGAATTTGAAATGAGCAATTAAAAACGAAAATATATAGCAAGCCTAAGTGTGGCATTCTCAAATATATTGATTAAAATATTAAGGATATGTAGAAATCATTTGTTAGTTAAATATTTATTTTATTTGATGAATAAATCTAAATAACATATGTTAATTTTAACCAAAGATATCTGTTTACTAGCATCCGATTAAAATATTTCGTAAATATTAAAGCACGTTTCCAGTTAGGAACGTATAAAACAGCTTAACACGGTTTAAACTTTATTAATTTCCGAAAATATCAAACATTAATAGCAAACTTGGAAAGAATGAATAAGAATGAATAGCGATTTCTAAAATGAGGGAGGGGCTACAAATCCAGTTAGCAAAACTGTGAGAACAGATTGCAAAAGCGTGCGCACGGTTTATAAATTCGTGGGTACGGATTGCAAAAACTGAGGGTACGGATTACAAATCTAAGAGCACGGATTGTTAACTCGTGCGTACGGGTTATTAATCCGAGCGCACGGTTTGTAAAACTGAGGGAACAGTTTAATAATCCGTGAGTACGGTTTATAAACTGAGGGGACGAATTACAAAACCGTGATCACGGATTGTTTTCTTTTATCCAGGGGGTGACCAGAGGGGCTCCGTAGCTTGCAGCAAGAGGCAGCGTCACGAGTTCTACAACAGCGCTTAGGTGCCCGCAGATGCGCCTGCATATTAATCGGCCTAATTTTGCAGCTAAATCGGCCAAAGCCGATTTTTTAAAATATGCCAAAAATCTGCCAATTAATCGGCGGGCCGATAAATCGGTCGACCTCTAGTGAACATGTTAGTGCCATCAAAATAGCAAATCCGCAAGACAGTCAACAAGACAGTCAAAATGTTTAGTCAAATATTGTCAATATACCAAGTGAACCTACACAATTATAAGTGTCAGTATTTTCTGATGTAAAGTGTGATGAATTCACCTTTTTACCATTTTTAATGGCGAAATTGTATTAAAGCATTTGCAATTTGTCCAAAACATTGAGAAATTGCTTTTATGTTGTGCACAACTGACTTGATGATGTAGAGGTTGAACAAAATGTTTTCAAAATTAATTTCTAATCTGAGAAATGCTCCAAAGAGACTGAGAAAAACTGTAATAAGTAAAAAATGTGTTATATACAGTCATGTGATGAAGACAGATGCAATTTGGCATTTCCAATTCATCTAACCTACACAGCAAAATCCCCAGAGTTTAATCAACTCTGCTGGTTGTACATATTGTCCCAATCTTACAGAGAGTTAAAAAGTAACCCTGAAGCAGAGTTAAAAGCTGCAATCTGTAACTTTATCCTCTCTATCACCATCTGTGTTTGAAACCTAAATTGCATTTTACATCTAACTTGTAGAATTTTTTTCTTAACTTAGGTTTAGATGTTGGCTGTTTCATTTAAAGTCACCATTATTGTGATCAGTGGTTGTTTTAGTAGGACTTGACTCTTGGTTGCTAATTTTTCCAACTGCTATAACTATGTTTGTTTAAAACATGTTTTGTTATAGCAAAGAAAATACAACAGCACAATTCCATAGTGGTGTTAGTACATAAAGTCTAACCATCATCAGCATCTAGAAAACTTATGTGCAGGTGTAGTGTTTGCACACAGAAGTATCAGAGTATAAATCACAATGATGGTGAAAATAAAATGAAAAGCTTCATGCTGCAATTCATGCTGGGTATCAACAAATTACAAATCTTATCCAAAACTCCCAGAATGCACTGTGGCAGGAATAAATAATGAACATTTTTACCATTTTCTTTGTCACCCTTGTTGAGATTCATACTCTGATTCTTGATGTTTGTGTGTCTACATTGTAGTGCGGGTAATTTTGAAGTCCCTCAAAATTGTTCAGAATGACAAACTGCCATGAGAGTGCTGGATATATACTACAGTCTCACATAATTAATGGAAAAGGATACTTCTGATAAGTGTGTAAACACTACACCTGCACATAAGTTTTCTAGATGCTGACAATGTTAAGAATTTATGTACTAAACATTACTATGGAGTTGCAGTATTGTTTTTTCTTTGCTATAACATAACATGTTTTAAACACACAAAATTATAGCAGTTGGAAAAAACTAACAACTAAGAGTCTAGTCTTACTAAAACAACCACTGAGTACAATAATGGTGAGTTTAAATGAAACAGCAAACATCTAAACCTAAGTTAAGAAAATAACTCTACAAGTACTGTAAGATGTAAATGCAATTTTAGGTTTCAAACAGAGATGGTGATAGAGGGGATAAAATGACTGATTGCAGCTTTTAACTCAATTTCAGAGTTACTTTTAACTCTCTGTAAGATTGGGACAATATGTACGACCAGCAGATTTGATTTAACTCTGGGGATTTTGCTGTGTACATGTTTTTACCTGTAGGAAGAGACCGGCATACCTGGAGTAAACCCACGCTGAACATGCAAACCACACACAGAAAGGCCACCTGACTTAGCCGGAGCTCGAATCGGGGACCTTTTTGCTGCCCTGTTTGACTCTCATTATAAAGGTAAGTGTGCAGTTTTATAGTTTTATCAGTATTTTATACATGTTAAAAAACATCACTGCAAACACACAAAGAAGACTTAGTAAGACTGAGGTTTATTGGTTAGTTAAGTGGTCACATTTGACAGTTTAGGCTAAAAAAGTTTAACTTTTTTTTTTAACTCGGCTCTTAAAGGAGAGAGTTACGACAGCAGGAGTTCAAAATGCTTGAGCGCCTCGTGATTCATGTTGACTTCAGATACTTCCAGAAAGTTGATAGCAGGACATTCAAAAACACTGAATTAGAGGCAACAAACTTTAATTTTTGGATAAAAAAAATGCATGGATGTACATTATTTATATAACACACCGATATGTGTATGTACACAGCAAAACCCCCATTCATTGTTAAATGAACACTCTACAGACAATAAGCTAAAGCCAGGACTAGGCCTTAGTTAAATTAAATTGTTAAAACATCTTTTATAAACATGCCTTAGAAAAAGATGCTACTGGTGTTTATCTTGAGACAAATTAATGGCACTGGCATATTTTAAGATCTGTATGTGCACGTTATTTTCAGTTGAGATAAGTCAAACAAATGTCTTAATTTAGGACTGTCCTTAAAAGTAGGGATGTCCCGATCAGGTTTTTTTTTGCCCTCGAGTCCGAGTACAAGTCATTTGATTTTGAGTATCTGCTGATACCGAGTCCCGATCCAATACTTCTATAATACATAAAAAAAGAATAAAGAAGAGCGAAAAAAACAGATCCAGGTTGCTCCTTATGTCATGCCGCACACGTTGCTGTTTCTGAGTCAAAAGGGTCTAACTCTGTGCCAGCACATAACTATAGATAATGAGAATAATGAGAATATAGTATATGTTCAGGGGTTAAATTGGGGTTTGTTTTGTGGGGATGCTCTGTTAGGAGGGAGGAAAGCCACTGGTGTGTTTCAATGACATTTTGGATCTCTGATAGAATTTGATAACTTTCAGCTTTAAAACTGTGCCACAGGTTGACCCAAACTTTAAAACCTGAACTTTAAATTATGCAAATCTATGAGTCTGACACCCTATATGCATTTGTTGCACATGTCATTATGCACAATTGATCAAACTTTGAAGAAAGTTATAAGAATCAACCTCCTTGACTAATTCTAGGCATAAGATAGACTACCCAAAAAGACTCAATTAACAAGAAAAACAACATAGGCCTACTGTTTCAGCAATATATCTTATAAATTAGCCATAGAGATTCCCTAATCTGGTCAGCTGTTAGTTAAACAATCAGTATAGTTAGGTCGTAATTGATTTGTATAATCAAAATACATTATTTTATTAAACTATACAGTAAGTTGTATCCAGTTATCTAGTTAACATATTGTAATAAGATGATTGACACGGCTATACATACTTTAATACTTTGTTTCTAGACTTCTATTAAGTTTTTTCGACGTGTGCACCATTCTTACCTCTCTCTCTCTCTATCTATCATCTCTACAATGTATAATGTAATCCTCCTGCGCGAATGCGCGTTCTTGAGGTTCTGAGTGAGACACGGAGCTGCGTACTGATGTAGATTAACTGAGCACATAGTGACAAAAACTATCGATGCGTCGTTTAAATGAGCGGTAACCCTGGTTCCCTGAAATAACGGGAACAAAGCATTGCGTCAGTTAGCTGACGCTATGGGGGAAACTCCTGTTTACTCCGTGACTGAAGCCTATTGGTTAACGTCTGTACAAAGTACAGACCAATGACGTTTGAACCCGCGCGCGGGATGCACACGTCCTTATATAAGCGCGGGTCAAGCGTCAAGAGCCCATTATGATTCGACTGAAGCGCGCAGCCGAATAACACTTGCTGCGTAGACGTTTGTAGCACGGCAAGTGACGCAATGCTTTGTTCCCGTTATTTCAGAGAACCGGGGTTACGTGAGTAACCCAAGCGTTCCCTTTCAATACGGTTCACTTCGCATTGCGTGACGTAATCCCATCACGCCGTGCATACACAACATACTGAAGTGCCTTACTGCGTGTGGCCCTATACCCGGCATATTCACAGCTTTAAAGCAAAGTGTAAGCACCATATAAAATGTTGATGCGCATATGGTGGGGTTTTAAACGCACCGGGGGCACATAACATAGCACAAGACGGCGAGATACCGAGCGTGCCGCGGATGTGCGAGATAAGTAAATTCAGAGTCACGTTGGTGAGCTCGCTGAGCGCACCGTGGTGTACACATAAAACGCATGAAGTTTCTCGTGCATGATTGAGCCGAGAGAACCTGCGCTCGTAGGGCAGGGACGTCTAAGCTGTACAATCTGACAACGTAGACGGCGAAGACCAGCCGGCCGTGTAGCAGATATCAAATATAGATACCCCTGTAGACCAAGTCCAAGAAGCAGCCAACTCGCACAGAGTGGGCTCTATATAGGACATAGATCATAGAGGGGCGTGAACCAGTGCGATGGTTTCAACGATCCATCTAAATAACCACTGTAAGCAACAGACATACGTAGTGAGTGATCTGCGAAGCTCACGAACGGCCGATCTGACTATAATATGCGGCATATAATGTGCGTCCCGCGCGCGGGTTCAAACGTCATTGGTCTGTACTTTGTACAGACGTTAACCAATAGGCTTCAGTCACGGAGTAAACAGGAGTTTCCCCCATAGCGTCAGCTAACTGACGCAATGTGAAGTGAACCGTATTGAAAGGGAACCCAGTTTTGTCGTGGATGCACCGCATGCACGAGTATTTGAAGCCTATGAATGAAAAAATGTCATTATTCTCGCGTCAGTTCACACGCACCAGCGGAGCGCGTACACTGGCACGAAGCAGAGCGAGACCTTCTGAATGTTAGCCCCGGACGGCCCTGGCCCAATTTAAACCCTGCATATGTATCCGAGTCCTGATCGGAAGTTAACGTGCAATTCCGATCGAGTCTGAAACCACGTGATCGGATCGGGACATTCCTACTTAAAAGGTACCCCGACTATGAAGACTTGTATGCTTTAATACTTTATATTTGCCTTCAACTACTAAAATTAATTGATAGAAACATCCAACATGTAATACTCATTTTAACCTATTTGTACTAATTTTGAATGTCCATCAGGCTGGTTTTGTTTCGCGTATCTTGCAACCCTGTTTATAATCACATAATTTTATAATCCACTGATTGAAGACTTGTTTATCATGTTTAAACCTTGGCCGAAAAGTGCAAATAAAAAATAATCAAAGTAATCAATACAACAAAGTAAAATCACAAATGCAAATATCTGGTTAACACGATCTCTGCCTGCAACGTCCATTGACACGAGGTAAATTTTTTTCTGTGGAGCAGAATGATGGCTAAATTTGAACCTACAGTAAGGGCTATACAGGCCATGTTTACATTAGAAAGCATCTGCATTTTAAAAAGGCATTTTAAAATGATAATGATCCTCGTCTATACTGGCATTTCAAAAAATATCTTCGTCCACACTGTACACGACCATAAACACATGAAACATGAGCATTAACACACACTGGGCATGCGCATAAAAGGGGAAAATAACTTATTACTCTAATAATAGCTTACTGTACCTTTAGCGCATATTGGCAAACATTCATATCTGGATTATTTTGCCGGTAACAATAACAGACAATATTTTGAAACCTTTAAAAATGTGTTTGTGAAAGTCTTATATTGTTCTAGCACCCCCCTACAACATTTGTATTTGTAACACATCAATAAGTTGCACGGGGTTTCTATTAATGTTATTATTTATTTATATTCACAAAACTTATCAACAAAAAAATTATTAAAATTAAGAGACAAATTATATGAAATGAAATTAGCAAACTAAACTTAAATTAAAGTTGAAAATTATGTCTGACCCTCTCTATTTCTCCCATCATGGTGACCTTCAATCCATTACAACGCGTTTAAAATTACAGTCTGTCTTTCGTACAGTAATAGGGTAATTGAATTGAAACAAAACATAAACAACATTACAACAATATTCAAACTCAACAATACTCAAACATAAATATAAAATAGAAATTCTGTATTAGGATACATGTAAAAAAACAATCTGATATAGCGTTTATAATTGTTGGGTGCACTAAGTTTATAAAAATCACTTTTACACCGCAGACAAAATAAATAAATAAATGTATTTTTTAAGCATTTATATACACATTGCATGGGAGAAAAGTTTTAAAAATGTTAAAATTAATTCTATTTTAACTGCAAAAATATACTTACATACACCTTTCAACACACCTTTCAAGTCCTATTGGATAATCAAAATATTGTGCTATAAAGTTTCAGGATAAATGTTTAAAACTAGGGATGCACTGTCCGAAATGAAAATTCTTGGCTGAAACCGAAAAAGAGGAAACCAAGGCCGAAAAACCGAAAGCGAAACACCGAAATAAATTATTAGTTATTAGTATAATTAGTATATTATTAGTATAATTATTATTCCAAATTTGTGGCTATCACTGTGTACTAACTTTACTAGGGGTGTGTGACGGATCACAAAACTCACGGTTCAGATCACAGTACAGTTTTTGAGGCACGGATTGGATTATTTTTCAGATCAGCAAAAAGGCGGTGGGGAAAATCTAATAAAAAATAAAGATATTGCAAACATTTATAAAAAAGATCAAAGTTGCACATTAATAAGGGCTAACATTAGCATTAGGTACAGAAATCAAATTAAATGAGTCATAACACTGTCTTTGTATAAATTAAATATATTATTTTTAGAGCTACAGAAGTGATTTTCTCTTTGTCTTGGGTTGTTTGATTAACATTAATGTAGGGCTGGGTAATTTTTTCCATTGCGGTTATTGATGCTAATATTGCGCAATTGCGATTATACTAAATGGTATCATGAGTCAACTTTATGGGTTTTAAGGAAAATCCACACACAGTTTAGCTAAAATGTTAGCTAAAAACTAGAAATGTTTTCGTATTGCCACGTGATGTAGCAACTGCTCAGTGTCAGTAATCCTAAATCCAAAATACCGCCATACAACAGACATAGTTTTTTTTAGCTAGCAGATCACTGTCAATCTCCTCTGCATCCATCTTCGCTCTGGTATAAGTGACGACGCACACCACACACGTGCATGCCACACGTGCACTGCCTTTTTTGTTCGTTTTTCTTTCTTTTTTTAAACAGCAAGGAAAATCATCAAACTGTTATCAGAAAGTTTGTGTTAACAAGTCCACACATTTATTTATTTAATATAATTGCAACATTTTGCTGTCATATAATCGCACAGGCTGACATCGCGATGGCGGTGCGATTAATTGTGCAGCACTACATTAATGACACAGGTTATTGAGGTACTGTCTCTTTAAGACTAAATAAGCAGAGACTGGTTTCTGACTGTAATCTATACTTACACTTAAGACATAAACAAATGTTTTTATTATAAAAAGAATACTGTGGAGATAATTTTGTTTGTGTGTCCTGTCAATAGAAAGATTTTATGTTCACTTGTTTGCGTCTCACTTGTGTGTGCACTATTGAGTGCACTTAAACGCGCACGCACACAGAGATCGAGGACGAATCCCAAACAGCGCAGCATAAAAACGTTACGTTATCATTGCTTTATTCGGCAAATGTATGTTAGTGGATTACAGTATGAGACACATTTGCGCGGCTCTCTCTTAAGTTTACACATCAAGAGTTCAGGTCTCGGTTCCCCGATAACACTCACTCTTAGCGTGCTAAGAAGACTCAAAAAGATATATCTTACCAAAGTTGTTTATGTTCTTAAGTGTGTTCCCCGAAGTGTCTCTTAGGAAGCTTCTTAACATGTTGCCTCTAAGTTCGACATAACAATGGCGCTGTCCCAAGTGAAGGTGCTGAATTATTTGCGATCGATTGCTCAGGGATTTATTTTCCACTTCACACGAAGGTGCATTACGGTGTTAAGAAAGACAACACGTTCTATACAAATGGACCATTACTCAAACTATTCCAGTAACATTTATTTTAACATAGTTTAAGTTATCCGTAAAATATAGACTATTAATTAAATTATCAAATTGTCAGTAATATAGACGAACCGGGTATCCCTATAATCATCCACTCTCCTTATCCCGTTGTGCCACTTGTGCCGCTTCTTGGTTTAACGACTTTTAAAAATTATTTCATACACTTTTATACTAATGGTAAGGTACTTTACAAAAAGAATTGATTGGCAAGCAGCTGCAGTTACTTCTGTTTAATGCGGTATTGCTTGTCATTAATGTTTTCAATAAAAAGCAACCTATCTACAATAAATAGAGAGAGTTAGATAGAAGATCCAGCAGCTCCATAATGAATTGTTTTGGTAGGCAATTTTTTTTTTTATTTAGCCATGTCAGGCAAAATGTCAAAAGGATTTAAGTGTTGCCGGAAAAAAAATTGTCATGGACTAAACGGTTACGAGGCCGGTGTTGTGTGGAAGTCTGTTCCCCATATGTTTCCCTTTAGTGTAGTGTTTTTATAGGGTTTTTATCACATTATACGTTTATTCTTTATATACATTGAAAGTTTTAATGGCTACTGAGATGTATGTGTGTGCATTTATTTAATGTATCTTGATTATTCTTGATTGTAAGTCAATTATTTTTACAGTATGAATCATATTATATGTATAATATATATTTTTATGTATGCAAACATAACATTTTTAAAACAAACAGTAGAAAGAAAAAAGAACGAGACAGGCTATATGTTTAAAGACATAAAACTGTCAAATGTATGAAATACTTAATAAATTGTATAATAGAATACATGATATTATTTGTAGTATAACCAATTCAAATCTTTAATCTTTCTAAATAAATTATAAATGTAACGTGATGAAAACACTATAAGAAACACAGAGGGAACAAACTTCATTGGGGAACAAACACCGGCGCTGTCTTTGATTCATTAGTTCTGATACCAAATAAAGTCAACTGCATAAATAGCCCTGTATCCATTGTAAACATATTTTATTATAAGTCTTAAAATGTCCATAACATAAAATCATTGTCAGCATACCATAGTTTGACTTGTACTGCGCTGCGCTGATTTCTAAAGACTGCGGCGATAGCGTTTTGCCCTCAAACAACGCTAAGAGAGAGAGCTTACGAACACTCTATAAACAAACGGTGCTATATAGCACCAAAAGTGGTTCTTTGCTCGTAATCATAGAAGAACCATTTTTAGTGCCATATAGCACCGGTGAAGCACCTGTATAGCACCTGTGTAGAACCATATAGGGGCCATATAGCACCACATATGGTTCTACATAGCACTATATGGTTCTACACGGGTGCTTCACCGGTGCTATATGGCACTAAAAACGGTTCTTCTATGATTATGGCAAAGAACCACTTTTGGTGCTATATAGCACCGTTTGTTTTTAGAGTGAATGGTCCAGACCAACCTTACGAAAGTGTGACTTACAGAAGATATACTTAGCGTACGAACGTTTTGGGAATTGTGCCATATAGTTAAGAGAGAGGTTAAGGAATAGGATAAGAACTACTTAGCAATAAGAACGTTTCGGGGAACCAGGCCCTGGTCTTTGAAGGGCATACTGTGATGATCACGTCTGGACCGGACACGTTCAATTTTATACATTGTATTTTTATATTGTATATTGATGTTGAGTGTTTCTGCATTAAGTTCTAGATGAGAGCTGAGTTGCCGTGACAACCGTGACGCATCATCAGTCAACAAAGAGCAGCACCAAACTCTCAACTCTCTCAACTCTTCTCTTTTATTGTAAAAGGTTAGTAAAAATTATTACATTTCAAAGAAAAAACATTGTAATTCACACGCTTTAATGTCAAAGTAAAGTTTTTATCAAATATTTGGTAACACTTTAACATTAAAATTAATAAATCCATTAACTAACATGAAGAAACAATCAACAATCTAGTTTTTCAGCATGTATTAATTCTTGTTAATGTTAGTTAATGTCAATACAGTTATTCATGTTAGTTCATGGTGCATTAATTACAGTTTTTCTCAGTTGCTTTGGAGCTTAAAATGTATGCGTGCATTTCTCAGAACAATCTGTACTGCACAACATTATGGATGTCCTGCAAAAGCCTGTAACTTGTTCAAAATCCTTCATCTCTCAAAAGTAAATGTTAGTGCCATCAAAATATCAAATCCGCGTGTCATTGTTCATGAACAAGACAGTCAAAATGTTTAGTCAAATGTTGTCAATATACCAAGTGTACCTACACAATTATAAGTGTCAGTATTTTCTGATGTGCACTGTGATGAATTCACCTTTTTCCCATTTTTAATGGCTAAATTGTATATTGGACAATTGTATAATAATCTGCATGATTGTATTAAAGCATTTGCAATTTGTCCAAAACAATGAGAAATTGCTTTTATGTTGTGCACAACTGACTTGATGATATAGAGGTTGAACAAAATGTTTTGAATGCTCCAAAGAGACTAAGAAAAACTGTAATAAGTAAAAAAATGTGTTATATACAGTCATGTGATGAAGACAAATGCAATTTGGCATCTCCAATTCATCTAACCTGCATGTTTTTACCTGTAGGAGGAGACCGGTATACCCGGAGTTAACCCACGCTGACACCGAAAGAACATGCAAACCCCACACAGAAAGGCCACCTGACTTAGCCGGGGCTCGATCCGGGGACCTTTTTGTTGCCCTGTTCGACTCTCATTATAAAGGTAAGTGTGCAGTTTTATAGTTTTATCAGTATTTTATACATGTTAATAAACATCACTGCAAACACACAAAGAAGACTTAGTAAGACTGAAGTTTATTCGTTAGTTAAGGGGTCACATTTGACAGTTTAGGCTAAAAAAGTCCAATGAAGTTCAACACCCAGCTCTTAAAAAAGAAACTAGGATGCATAACGATTAATCGTGATTAATCTATAGCAGAATAAAAGTTTTTGTTTACATCATATATATGTGTGAACTGTGCATAATTATATATATATAATGCACACATGTATGTATAATTTTAAGAAAAAATGAAGTATTCATATATAATATAAATTATACATACGGTACCGGTAAATATGCAAATGTATATATATATATATACACATGTAAACAGTTCTTAAATATGTACATGCATGTGTATGCATTTATCTAAACAAAGTTATTATACACAGTACACACACATATATATGATCTAAACTTTTTATTCTGCTATAGATGAATTGCGATTAATCGTTATGCATCCCTAATAGAAACACATTAAATATATAAATTACTTAAAAAACAACAACATGTAATACTCATTTTAACCTATTTGGACTAATTTTGAATGTCCATCAGGCTGGTTTTGTTTCTCGGATCTGGCAACCCTGTTTATAATCACATCATTTTAGAATCCACTGATTGAAGAGTTTAAACCTTGGCCGAAAAGTACAAATACATAAAAATGTATCAAAGTAATCAATACAACAAATTAAAATCACAAATGCAAATGTCTGGTTAACACCACCTCTGCCTGCAACGTCCATTGACACGAGGTAAATTATTTTCTGTGGTGCAGAATGATGGCTAAATTTAAACCCACAGTAAGGGCTATACAGGCCATGTTTACATTAGAAAGCATCTGTGTTTTCAAAAGGCATTTTAAAATGATAATGATCCTCGTCTATACTGGCATTTCAAAAAATATCTTCGTCCACACTATACACGACCATAAACACATGAAACATGACCATTAACACACACTGGGCAAGCGCATACAAAGGTAAAATAACTTATTACTCTAATAATAGCTTACTGTACCTTTAGCGCGTATTGGCAAACATTCATATCTGGATTATTTTGCAGGAAACAATACCAGACAATATTTTAAAACCTTCAAAAATGTGTTTGTGAAAGTCTTATATTGTTCTAGCACCCCCCTAGTACCCAACATTTGTATTTGTAACACATCAATAAGTTGCACGTGGTTTCTTTTAATGTTCTTATTTATTTTTATTCACAAAACTTATCAACAAAAAATGTATTAAAATTAAGAGACAAATTATATGAAATTAAATTAAACTTAAATTAAAGTTGAAAATTATGTCTGACCCTCTCTATTTCTCCCATCATGCTGACCTTCAATCCATTACAATGCGTTTAAAATTACAGTCTGTCTTTCGTAATAGGCTAATTGAATTGAAACAAAACATAAACAACATTACAACAATATTCAAACCCAACAATACTCAAACATAAATATAAAATAGACATTCTGTATTAGGATACATGTTAAAAACAATCTGATATAGCGTTTATAATAGTTGGGTGAACTAAGTTTATAAAAATCACTTTCACACCGCAGACAAAATAAATAAATAAATGTATTTTAAAGCATTTATATTCACATCGCATGGAAGAAAAGTTTTAAAAATTTTAAAATTAATTATATTTTAACTGCAAAAATATACTTATAATTTTCAATTTTAAAAATGTTTTTCCATATGGGAAGCCGCGACTGTTGTTTGTATTAATTTCCAGCGTTGCACTCTTGGAGTGCATCATCCAGATACTTAAAGTACACTTTATTTTTGGATATTTTTAGTGTGATCACTACTTACACTATTATACTAGAAAATGGCTTAGAATAGTGCATAAGTGTGCGATTTGGGACACACCTTTCAAGTCCTATTGGATAATCAAAATATTGTGCTATAAAGTTTCAGGAAAAAGTTTAAAACTAGGGATGCACCGAAATGAAAATTCTTGGCCGAAACCAAAACACCAAAATAAATTATTATGCCAATTATTAGTCCAAACGTATTTATGGCTATCACTGTGTACTAACTTTACTAGGGGTGTGTGACGGATCACAAAACTCATGGTTCAGATCACATTTTTGAGGCAGGGATTGGATTATTTTTTAGATCAGCAAAAAGGGGGTGGGGAAAATCTAATAGATAAAGTTTAACAGAGACCTGGCTTAAAGCAGACGATTACACCAGTTTAAACGAATCCACCCCACAAGACTATTATTATAAACACGCTCCTCGTCTAAAAGGGAGAGGGGGTGGTGTAGCTACAATATACAATAAAATATTCAAAGTAAACCATAAATCCAACCTAAAATTTAATTTGTTTGAAATAAAACAGTTAAATATGGAAATAACTGATCGTAACAACAAGCGGCTTTCGTTCATTTTAGCTACCATATATAGGCCTCCGGGCCACCACACAGATTTTCTTAAAGAAATAGCAGACTTCCTATCTGAGCTTACAGTCACTGTAGATAAAGCTCTTATCGTTGGTGATTTTAATATCCATGTGGATAATCCAAAAGATGCATTAGGACGTGCGTTTATGGATGTTCTAAATTCTCTCGGCATTAAACAAAACGTGTCAGGGCCCACGCATACTCGTAATCACACACTAGACTTAATTCTGTCACTCGGAATCAATATTAATGACATCGAAATATCACCCCAGAGCGATGCCGTTTCAGACCATTGCCTTGTGTCATACACAATACCTCTAGATAGGACCGCTCAGTCTACAACATGCTACAGATTAGCCAGAACAATAATTTCCACCACTAAAGATAGCTTTATTAGCACTCTTCCAGACCTGTCCCAAATGAAACATGTAGCAGATAACCGTGAAGATCTGGATATTATAATAGAAAACCTGAACAACATCTGCTCTAGCACGTTGGATGCCGTTGCTCCCATTCGAAAAAAGAGAATCAAAGAAAAACCGCCAGCTCCATGGTATGACCATCAAACTGCAGCCCTCAAAAAAGTAGCTAGAAAAATGGAAAGAAACTACCGAAGCACAAAGTTAGAGGTATGGCGTTCAGCATGGAAAGAGAGTGTTAAACACTACAGACAGGGTATTAAAACCACCAGATCTACCTATCTCAGTACGCTTATTAAAGAAAATCATAACAATCCTCGTTTCCTATTAAGCACAGTTACGAAACTGACTAGAAACAAAGAACAAACGGAAACCAATAGTAAACTCCAACACAATAGTGATGACTTCATGAACTTCTTTACTAACAAAATTATGTTTATTAGGGAAAATATAGAAACTACGCAAGCAGCCACCACTCTACCCAATAGTACATTTACCACTAGATTACCATACGAACATCTTGAGTCATTTAAACCTACTACAATAGAAGAGCTCTCTAAACTAGTAACGTCATCCAAATCATCGTCCTGTATACTAGACCCCATTCCCACAAAATTACAAAAAGAGGTATTTCATGTAGTGTCAGACACGGTACTTAATATCTTTAACTCATCTCTAGAATTAGGATACGTTCCAACAGCTTTCAAACTAGCAGTTATTAGACCGCTCATTAAAAAAAACAAACCTTGAACAGGGAGATCTTAATAACTTTAGACCAATCTCAAATCTACCTTTTCTTTCTAAAATATTAGAAAAAGTAGTGGCAAGCCAGCTACGCACATTCGTAGAAAAAAAATAATACATATGAAAAGTTCCAATCAGGATTCAGGCCCCACCATAGCACAGAGACAGCGCTGCTTAGAGTTACAAATGACCTCCTATTAACATCCGATCGTGGTGAAATCTCAATCCTTATATTACTAGACCTTAGTGCAGCCTTTGACACAATAGATCACAGAATCTTACTCAATAGACTAGAAAACTATGTTGGCATCAGTGGTCAGGCGTTAGCCTGGTTTAGATCATATCTAACCAATCGATATCACTTTGTTTATGTAAATGTCATATCACTCCCCCGTTAAATACGGCGTACCTCAGGGATCAGTTCTAGGCCCTATCCTATTCTCGTTATATATGTTACCTCTAGGAGACATTATCAGGAAACATAACATAAGTTTTCACTGCTATGCGGATGATACCCAGCTTTACATGTCATCGCATCCTAGCGAAACCCACCAGTTTTCTAAGCTAACAGACTGCATTACCGATGTTAGTGACTGGATGGCACATAACTTTCTTATGCTAAACTCCAATAAGTCAGAGATACTTATTATTGAACCGAATCGCTACAAACATAATATGTCAGATTACAAGTTGCCCATAGATGGCTGCACGGTGGTGCCATCTTCCACGGTTAAGAATTTAGGCGTGATGTTCGACAGCAATCTATCTTTCGATAGTCATATCTCCAACGTCTGCCGCACAGCATTCTTCCATCTTAGAAATATCTTAAAAATACGCCATATGCTGTCTGCATCAGATGCAGAAAAGCTTATCCATGCTTTTATGACCTCTAGAATAGACTATTGTAACTCGTTACTCTGGAGATGCCATGCAAATCAGGTAAACAAGCTACAGCTGGTTCAAAATGCCGGCGCAAGAGTGCTTACTCGATCTAAAAAGTATGACCACATCAGTCCAATTCTGGCATCTTTACGTACCAGTTAAATATCGCATACAATTTAAAATATTACTAATCACCTACAAAGCCTTAAATGGCCTAGCGCCCTCGTATATTAAAGAACTACTATCAGAATACAATCCATCACGTAAACTGCGCTCACAAAATTCTGGTCACTTAATTATCCCTAGAATATCAAAAGTGTCTAAAGGTGGTAGATCCTTTTCCTACTTAGCCCCTAAGCTCTGGAATGATTTACCAAATAATGTTCGAGTATCAGACACAGCCAATCATTTTAAATCTAAACTTAAGACATTCTTCTTTAGCAAAGCATTCACATAAAATGTCTAGTCTCCCGCAGTAGTTATTTTGTCTAGAGCAAAGTACTCACATACCTCATATGGGTAATATACTATTGCCGCAATAGTTAGCCTGTCTGGAACCGAGCTGCCTCAAACAACTATAATGTATGACACTTGCATTACATGCGAATGGCCCCTACGCTAATAGAACTCTGTTTTTGTCTCCCTGTCTCTGAATTAATATATATATAAATATGTATTAATTCCTCCCAAGGGTTTTTGTCCTTCTAGGAGTTTTTCCCCATTGGGTTTTTTCCTAGGGGGTCAGCCAACATTGGCTTAACTTAGCACGGTACTGTATACGTTACATTATTAATATGCTCGCTTGTATGGTTTAACCTTAGCCGCTATCTCTACTTCTTATATTATCTATTGATTTTCTGTGTTCTCCTCTACATCTTCTCATGTAAAGCTGCTTTGCAACAATTAACACTTGTGAAAAGCGCTATATAAATAAAATTGAATTGAGTTAAATTGAATAAAGACAAAAAAATAATAAAGATATTGCAAACATTTATAAAATAGATCAAAGTTGCACATTAATAAGGGCTAACATTAGCATTAGGTACAGAAATCAAATAAAATGAGTCATAACACTGTCTTTGTATAAATTAAATTAAAGCAATAAGCCCCAAGAAGCAGTGGGTTACCAGTGCATTTTATAACAGCTAAGGGGCGTTGTTAGGCACGTCGCAAAGCCCCTTAGCTGTTATAAAATGCACTGTAACCTCACTGCTTCGCGGGGGTTTATTGCTTTTATAAAACGGTTACATCATATGCATAGCAGGGTTTCACAAAATGAAACACAAATAAGTTGTAATTATATTAGTACAAATATTACTCTTCCGCCAAACAAAGTAGTTCCTCAGAATCAAGTGTGGCTGCAACAGAGCGCAATTCACAACCAACACAGATGCAGCAAAGACACAATGAAAATATGATTAAAGACTGTGGTGTTTATTTTTATATATCAACATTTATCTAAAATATACATTAACATTTATATCGTGCAACTGTTGAAGTGATGATCAAATATGCTTGGAAGCATGCTGAACTCTTTCCCCGTCAGCGTTTTTTTTAAGTTGCCACCCAGTTTTAGTTTAATGCCTTACAGAAAAATTATATTTTTAAACAAACATAAAATATCAAATGAAAGAACAGTCCATCCGCTTTCCAAAAACAACAACAACAACAAAAAAATCGTTTCATCATACCATTTGTTCTCTAATCAGTTATCACCTCTCAAATTTTCAGCTACAGCGGAGATAATTCAATTTTTGTGAAGAACCTTTGTAAGAGATCAGATTCAGGGCCACCAAAACTTACATGTTACGCTAAATCCACCACAACGCTGTTGTGTCGAGTGAATGCATCAGTGTTTAAGTTGGGTAAGATTGGCATCTAGTGGATAATAGCGGAAATATCAATTTAAGACAAAAACAACTCAGATAACGTTTTCTCTTTATTGACGAAATGACTCAACAATATTTTTTTAACATTTATCTGGATATCGCCATAATTGTGCAAAGGTAGAAAAATAAAAAAATTATTAAAGACTGTGGTGTTTATTTTCATAAATCAGTACGCAGCAACAGTGGGGCAGGGATACTTGTGATGCGGTCTGAACCGTGGGTTTACCGGGGTATTTTATCACGTTTCAACCAATCAGAATGAAGAACCATAACAAGCCGTTTTATAAATAAAAGGTGCGTTCCATTTGACCGTAAGTGGACTGCGAAGTGGACTTCACAGGGTATTCTGACATCTTAAGTGAGATTCCAATCCGAAGGGAGGGAACATGTTCAGTTCGAAGGGCACTGCGCACAGCATAGGGAATCAGGGAACATCGATACCTCACTTCACAGGAAGTGGAGAGCGATAATCACCCAACTGTCATTGCGTGCATCACGTGATCACCAGTCGGAACGGTCAGACCGCTATGCAATTATGAGACAATCGTTTAAAAACACATATACACATAAGGTGTGTTCGACTTCATGCGGCGCTGCGCAGACCGATCGGCGGCTGACTTGAAGCAGTGCATTCCGGTTAGTACTTTTGTCCGACTTAAGCTGGCGCTGCAGGCATGTGACTGTGTCATATGGTTTTTAAGTACCGCGAGAGCGGTTCGAGATCAGCCGCCTGAGTTAGCCAGCGCAGTTCACGAAGAGGAGCTGCACGGGCTGTAATGACGACACAGCTGTTTCACCATTGGTCGGATTCACCACATGACAACAATCACGTGTATTTCGTGCTTATTTTCACGCCCTCAGTTCCACAAATGCTCACAAATCTGTATTTTTATAACAGTTAAAGCTATTTTCATGTAGTCGCGATGTTATATTGTGTCATCTTCATCAAAATAAAATGGATAAAAAACGTAGACCCCACTACATTGGTATTTAAATAATATATGCTTATGTTGAACTTTATTCTTGTAAAAACAGATGCTGTAAGCCTCTTCAGTTCCACTCATGCTCATACACGGACATTCAAAACAGTATAATTCACTTTTTATGTAGTTTACATTTTACAAATTATATTTAATGCGATTAAGCAAGCAAACGGCACGTGATCAGCCATGCCTGACGTAAATGCAGAAAACTACGGGAACCACAGCGCGTCCGACTTCACGTCTCCGTTTTCAGCTCCTCCCCACCTGCACGCGGCTAATTTCGCCGATCGGTTACATCCAGCCACAGCCGATGTCGAACACATTTAACCAAAAAAAGTTTACTTTCATATTTGCATGACAGTTACAGCAGGGCTTCAATTCTGTTAATAGTCTAGTAATAGCAGCAATAGTCAATTAAAGTGTATAATAAACATACGTTTTTCTTTACATAGTACTCAATGATTTTTTTTATTGTATAGTGTACATATTTTAAATGTGATAGTAAATAAAAATTAAAATATGAATGTAGTCCTATATAAATTTATATCAATCTGCACGACCCCGTCGTTGACTTCCTTTGATGACGTTTGCAGGCCGTTCCAAATGAGCAGTTATTTTCCGTGAAGTCCACTTCAACTGATATACCGTGCTCAGGGAGTAGGGAGCAGTGAACACTCCGCAGGGACCCTGTTGAATGGAACGCACCTATTATTTTTAGAGCTACAGAAGTGATTTTGTCTTTGTCTTGGGTTGTTTGATTAACATTAATGACACAGACTTATTGAGGTACTGTCTCTTTAAGACCAAATAAGCAGAGACTGGTTTCTGACTGTAATCTATACTTACACTTAAGACATAAACAAATGTTTTTATTATAAAAAGATTACTGTGGAGATAATTTTGTTTATGTGTGTCCTGTCAATAATAGAAAGATTTTATGTTCGCTTGTTTGCGTCTCACTCATGTGTGCACTATTGAGGGCACTTAAACGCAAACATTATGTTGTTTATCATTGCTTTATTCGGCAAATGTATGTTAATGGACTACAGTATGAGACACATTTGCGCGACTCTCTGTGATGATCACGTCTGGACCGGACACATTCAAACGCATGTGCCTCTGTGCCTACAGACAACTGCTCACTTTAGCGCCTTTTTGTGGTTAAATACATCCACACCGCATACATGTTGCTTCAGACAAGCTCGTGCAGGTCGCGGTTTCTGTTTGCGTCATCACAACATTTCGACCATATTGTTTTGGTGATAAAAGTCTTTCGGTGGCCGAATATTCGGTGCATCCCTATTAAAAACAAATAAAAAAAGAGACTTCATCCTTATGACAATGAAACCAGTGATATAGTGAATTATGTTGTATTTTTATATTGTATATTGATGTTGAGTGTTTCTGCATTAAGTTCTAGATGAGAGCTGAGTTGCCGTGACAACCGTGATGCATCATCAGTCAACAAAAGAGGAGCACCAAACTCTCAAATCTCTCAACTCTTCTCTTTTATTGTAAAAGGTTAGTAAAAATTATTACATTTCAAAGAAAAAAACATTGTAATTCACACGCTTTAATGTCAAAGTAAAGTTTTTATCGAATATTTGGTAACACTTTAACATTAACATTAACATTAATAAATCCATTAACTAACATGAACAAACAATCAACAATATAGTTTTTCAGTATCTATTAATTCTTGTTAATGTTATGTCAATACAGTTATTCATGTTAGTTCATGGTGCATTAATTACAGTTTTTCTCAGTTGCTTTGGAGCTTAAAATGTATGCGTGCATTTCTCAGAACAATCTGTACTGCACAACATTATGGATGTCCTGCAAAAGCCTGTAACTTGTTCAAAATCCTTCATCTCTCAAAAGTAAATGTTAGTGCCATCAAAATAGCAAATCCGCATGTCATTGTTCATGAACAAGAGAGTCAAAATGTTTAGTCAAATGTTGTCAATATAGCAAGTGTACCTACACAATTATAAGTGTCAGTATTTTCTGATGTGCACTGTGATGAATTCACCTTTTTACCATTTTTAATGGCGAAATTGTATATTGGACAATTGTATAATAATCTGCATGATTGTATTAAAGCATTTGCAATTTGTCCAAAACAATGAGAAATTGCTTTTATGTTGTGCACAACTGACTTGATGATGTAGAGGTTGAACAAAATGTTTTGAAAATTAATTTCTAATCTGAGAAATGCTCCAAAGAGACTGAGAAAAACTGTAATAAGTAAAAAATGTGTTATATACAGTCATGTGATGAAGACAAATGCTATTTGGCATCTCCAATTCATCTAACCTGCATGTTTTACCTGTAGGAGGAGACCAGTATACCCGGAGTAAACCCACGCTGACACCGGAGGAGCATGCAAAACCCTCGAACCGGGGGCTTTTTTGCTGCCCTGTTTGGCTCTCATTGTAGGGGTGGGTGTGCAGTTTTGAAGTTTTGTCAGTGTTTTATACATGTTAAAGGAGCATCACTGCAAACACACAAAGAAGTGGTCACATTTGACAGTTTAGGCTAAAAAAGGTCCAATGAAGTTCAACACCCAGCTTTTAAAGGAGAGAGTTACGACAGCAGGAGTTCAAAATTCTTGAGCGCCTCGTGATTCATGTTGACTTCAGATACTTCTAGAAAGTTGATGGCAGGACATTCAAAAACACTGAATTAGAGGCAACAAACTTTAATTTTTGGATCAAAAAAATGTATTGATGTACATTATTTATATAACACACCGATATGTGTATGTATGCAGCAAAACCCCCATTGTTAAATGAACACTCTACAGACAAGGCTAAGCTAAAGCCAGGACTAGGCCTTCAACGTCCATTGACACGAGGTGGATTGTTTTCTGTGGTGCAGAATGATGGCTGGATTTGGGCCCGCAGTGGGGGCTGTGCGGGCCGTGTTTACATTGGAAAGCATCTGCGTTTTAAGGGGGCATTTTGGGATGGTGGTGATCCTCGTCTATACTGGCGTTTCAAAAAATATCTTCGTCCACACTATACACGACCATAAACACATGAAACATGACCATTAACACACACTGGGCATGCGCATAAAAGGGTAAAATAACTTATTACTCTAATAATAGCTTACTGTACCTTTAGCGCATATTGGCAAAGATTCATACCTGGATTATTTTGCCGGTAACAATACCAAATAATATTTTGAAACCTTCAAAAATGTGTTTGTGAAGGTCTTGTATTGTTCTGGCACCCCCTTGCAACATTTGTGTTTGTGACGCATCAATAAGTTGCACGGGATTTCTTTTAATGTTTTTATTTATTTATTTTCGCAGAACTTATCAACAGAACATTGATTAAAATTGGGAGACACATTGTATGAGGCGAGATTTGCAAACTAAACTTGAATTAAACTCAAATTATGTCTGACCCTCTCTGTTTCTCCCATCATGCTGACCTTCGGTCCATTACAACGCGTTTAAAATTACAGTCTGTCTTTCGTAATAGGCTAATTGAATTGAAACAAAACATAAACAACATTACAACAATATTCAAACATAAATATAAAATAGACATTCTGTATTAGGATACATGTTAAAAACAATCTGATATAGCGTTTATAATAGTTGGGTGCACTAAGTTTATAAAAATCACTTTCACACCGCAGACAAGGTAAATGAATAGATTTATTTTTGAAGCATTTGTGTTCACATCGCATGGGGGAGGGGTTTTGAAAATGTTCAAATTAGTTGTATTTTAACTGCAAAAATATACTTATAATGTTAAAATTTAGAGAACATTTCCATGTGGGAGGCCGCGACTGTTGATTGTGTTGATTTCCAGCGTTGCACTCTTGGGGCTCTATCTTACACGCGGCGCAATGCGCAACGCAAGTGTCTTTTGCTAGTTTCCACCCTGCGCAATTATAATTTTCACTAGTATTAGTGAAAATTAGTTAATTAGTAATATGTGCCTAAACGGGACGACAACGCGGGTTTGCTTAACACATACATGAATGCGCAGTAGCACAAAAACACTTTTAAATATGAACGATTAAAGGATTGAATGTAAAATATTATTATTAAGTCTCTTGGACATAAATGAGGACTAATTATGAGACGTTAGAAGGCACAAAGAGCTGCTTCACCTGCAGCCTGGTAAGTAAATAAATGCTTGCTTTAAACAAATGCATCTGTTTTTAAATGTTTTTAAATGCTACCTCACGGATTTATTGTATATGATGACTCTGTACCTGTGGATTATGGTTAGATGAAAAACATTTTTAAGTAATGCTTAAAAAAACTGACGCTGTCCAAGTGCGGAGGGCCGTTTGTAAATTCTTTATCTCCTGTTTGTTACAAATAAAGTATTTTTACAGTACAAACCTTTTCTTGGGGGAGTGGTCTACTCATTTTCAATGTTGAGATGTGGTATGACCTTAACTAAGAATTGTTGATACATCCCTCTATCATCTGTGTGCGTGCACGTAAGCGCTGGAGCGCGCTGCGACCCTTCGATAGCATTTAGCTTAGCCCCATTCATTCAATGGTACCATTTAGAGATAAAGTTAGAAGTGACCAAACACATCAACGTTTTTCCTATTTAAGACGAGTAGTTATACGAGCAAGTTTGGTGGTACAAAATGAAACGTAGCGCTTTTCTAAGCGGATTTAAAAGAGGAACTATATTTTATAGCGTAATAGCACTTTTGGGAGTATTTCGACTCGCCTGAAAAGTCCGCTCCCCTTCTCACTCTCATAATGGGAGAGGGAGGGTGTTACTGCGCCGAGTCGAAATACTCCCAAAAGTTCTTAGTTAGGGTGATAACATATTTTGGTGTTGAAAATGAGTAGACTATTCCTTTAACACTCTTAAATTATTGGGTTGTTTTTAACCCAGGGCTGGGTAACTATAGGACGGAAGACGTTTCTGGGTTAGAGTGACCCAAATGGTGGGTTGTTTTGGCCCAACTGCTGGGTTTTTTCAACATGGTTAATTAACAATAACCCGGCAGTTGGGTTGGAGCAGCCCATTATTTGGGTAATTTTTACATTTTACAGAGGTGTGTTCTGTCCTGTAGTTACCCAGCCCTCAGTTAAATATTTTTTAGAGTGTGTAAATTATTTTTTGATGATATTGGATAGCCATACGTTTAAAGCAATTAAAAGCCTGCTTTTTTACTTCCATGACTAAAAGAAAACGGGTTTTAAAGGTTTTAATGAAAAAAATAACAATTTCAATACAAGTGAAAAACAACACAATTATTTAAAATTAATCTTAAACTGGGGATCTCCGCAGTTTTTCAGTTTACAAAGTCTGTCATCTAAATAGGGATTAGACATAGCGCCAGCGCAACAGGCTTTTAAAGGGGATGAGAGCTGAGACTCTCATTGGTTTATTGCACGTTAAGCCCAAAATACTCCAATACGCCCATTTAGACGTTGTACGCTTTAGACAATGAGCTTAGATCGTTAAAATGGTGCCCTTGGAGTGCATCATCCAGATGCTTGAAGTGCACTTTATTTTTGGGTATTTTTTTGTGTGATCACTGCTTGCACTGTTGTGCTGGAAAATGGCTTGGAGTGGTGCACGGGTGTGCGATTTGGGACACACCTTTCAAGTCCTATTGGATTTAAACATTTTTCCTGAAACTTTATAACACAATATTTTGATTATTCAGCGGGACTTGAGGGGTGTGTCCCAAATCGCACACTTATGCACTATTCTAAGCCATTTTCTAGTATAATAGTGTAAGTAGTGATCACACAAAAAAAAAATACCCAAAAATAAAGTGTACTTTAAGTATCTGGATGGTGCACTCCAAGAGTGCAGCGCTGGAGATTGGTGCAGTCGGCAGTCGCGGCTTCCCATATGGAAACATTTTTTTAAATTTGAAATGATAGGTATATTTTTGCAGTTAAAATGTGGTTGATTTGAACATTTTCAGGACTTTTCTCCCATGCGATGTGAATATGGATGCTTTGGAAAATGCATTTATTTGTTTGTTTTGTCTGCGGTGTGAAAGTGGTTTTTGTGAACTTGGTGCACCCAACTATTGTGGACGCTGTATCGGATTGTTTTTTGCATGTGTCCTAATACAGAATGTCTATTTTGTAGTTATGTTTGAGTATTGTTGGGTTTGAATATTGTTGTGGTGTTGTTTATGTTTTGTTTCAATTCAATGTAATGGATTGAGGGTCAGCATGATGGGAGAAATAGAGTTAATTTAGGTTTGGTTTGCTAATTTCGTTTCATGTTGTTTGTCTCTTGATTTTGATCAGTGTTTTGTTGATAAGTTTTGTGAAAAATAAAATAGAGATATTGGTGGAAACCCCGTGCAGCTTATTGATGTGTTGCAGGTGCGGGTGTTGTGGGGGGGTGCTGGAGCAGTGTGGGACTTTCACAAACACATTTTTGAAGGTTTCGGGGTGTTGTTTGGTATTGTTGCCGGCGGGATGGTCCCGGTGTGAATGTTTGCCGATGTGCGCTGGGGGTGCAGTGGGCTATTGTTTGAGTAATGGGTTATTTTGCCCTTTTGCTCATGCCCGGTGTGTGTTGGTGGTCATGTTTCGTGTGTTTGTGGTCGTGTGTGGTGTGGACGCAGATGTTTTTTGAGGTGCCAGTGTGGACGAGGATCATTGTCATTTTGAAGTGCCTTTTTGGGGCACAGATGCTTTCTGGTGTGGGCGTGGCCTGTGTGGCCCTTGCTGTGGGTTCGAGTTTGGCCATCGTTCTGCACCACAGAAAGTGGTTTGCCTCGTGTCAATGGACGTTGCAGGCAGAGGTCGTGTTAACCAGACATTTGCATTTGTGTTTTTCATTTGTTGTATTGATTACTTTGATAATTTTTTGGGATTTGCCACTTCAATCAGTGAATTATAAAATTATGTGATTATAAACAGGGTTGCCAGATCCGCGAAACAAAACCAGCCTGATGGACATTCAAAATTAGTCCAAATAGGTTAAAATGAGTATTACATGTTGGATTTTATGAAGTAATTTATATATTTAAAGCGTAACTAAACCCCTGGTCAGAGCCTGACTCCACCCACTGGCAATATTTGAAAAATGCAAGAAAAGTGGGCAGATCCCAACGGAGATAGAGGGGACGAACTAAGTGTGTGGTGAGATCGTAACAAGGGCGTGGTGAGCTTGAACCTGCTTTCGTCACGAGGCATTTTTTGGACCCAACATCCAATAGGAAAATTCAACTGCAGTAGCTATCATTTAACCTGAAGAGGGCAGCACTCAGACGTTTTTACACCATATATTGTAGTAGGGCTGGGCGATATGGAGCGAAAATTGTATCTCGGTATATTTTGCTATATCTCGATAGCCGATATATATCTTGATGGCTTTGCATGGAAAATACCCTCCCAAAAAAACTACTGCAAAACAAATATGTCAAAATCCACAAGGGCTTTTTTTATTGAAGTGCAAGGAGGTAGTTCACGTAGGAACAAAGTGCTTCTGCAACATTTAACAAAATATATACAAAAATTATATTTTAACTATAAAATAAGAAAATACATATTGTCTTCTTTTTATTCAAAAATAAAACAACTCAACTTAAGATATTATGTTTTGGTACCCTGCTGAAAAAAACCAGCAAGACCAGGATATGTTGTGTTTTGGTGCTGGTTTGCTAGTGAACACCAGCTAAGCCAGCATTAGCACCAGCATCCCATGCTGTTCATACCAGCATATGTTGTGTTTTGGTGCTGTCTGCTGACCACCAGCTAAACCAGCATGGACCAGCATAATTCCCATGCTGGTCCATGCTGGTTTGATGCTGGTTTTTTCAGCAGGGTAGATGTTGACAATAGTATTTTTCAGTATTTTCAGTATCTGAAAACCCTCAGGAGATAAGGGTATTTATCCTGGAATAACAGGTTTTAGGCGTTTTAGGAGTAAATGGGTTAAATATGAGAGAAAACACTGTTGTTGTTACACAGAAAACTACAGAACATGTGCGCTTGCACACCGCATCATAGGGAGAGAGAAAGCTCTCACATCAAGAAAACGTGTGTGTGTGTCTGTGTGAAGCACTACTGCTTACCTTTGTTTAGTCATGATAAACTAGATCAGTCGTCTTCTCTGTCAGTAACATCCGTGACTGATGACATTTACGCGAAAAAGAAAGTATACGGAGAAACGGACATTAAAGCACTGCCAGCTTTTTACTGTCACCAGAGAGAGACGTGCGCTTTCGAAGCGCTTCACGCAACGAGAGAGAGAGAGGGGCGCGCTGAGCGCTCCCAACAATGAATTTAAGCCGTTTGTAAAATATACATGTAAACGGGAATCATGGAAGATCTACTCGTGGTGGCCAGTGTTGATTCCGCGACGGGCGCCGTCATGTTAAATGAGACAACACGCGAGGGGAGGGGGAACAAAAGCGAGGAGGCGGGGGCGAGCACAGCACACAGAGAAGGCAAAGAAGCAAAGTGTCGAAATCAGAATTTAAAGCAACACTATGTCGTTTTTTTACCTTTAAATAATGTCTCTAAAATTATTTCAGTGATAGAACAACTTTTAACTGGACACATTGTACTGTTGCTGCAACCTGAGCAGCCTCCTAGCTGCTACAAGCACACTCTGAAAGTGGTGGTGGAGGGTAGGAAACACAGCCCCGCCCCGCCCCTCCCCCTGCCTGCAGAAGAGTCTGATACCAGGCACTGTTGCGCTTTTCAACCCCATGGGGGAGCTGTAAGTCATTCTTACATGGAAACTACATAGTGTTGCTTTAATATAAACATTATATCGATATAGACGATATGTGAAAATCCATTTCGAGTTTTAAAAATATATCGATATGCTTTGAATATCGATATATCACCCACCCCTATAGTGTAGTATTGAAACACTTTTTATCCAAATGTCAAAATACTTACTAAAATCTATGAACAGCACTAATAAAGCATCATTCTTACAGATCATTAACAAAAAAAGTTTAGGGTTTAGTTACTCTTTAATGTGTTTCTATCAATTAAGTTTAGTAGTTGAAGGCAAATATAAAGTATTAAAGCATACAAGTCTTCATAGTCGGGGTAACTTTTAAGGATAGTCCTAGATTAAGACATTTGTTTGAGTTATCTTAACTGAAAATAACGTGCACATATAGATCTTAAAAATATGCCAGTGCCATTGATTTGTCTCAAGATAAACACCAGTAGCATCTTTTTCTGAGGCATGTTTATTAAAGATGTTTTAACACCTTAATTTAACTAAGGCCTAAACTGTGGAAAAGTTCAGTAGAAATTGCAGCTGGGTTGCCGGTAACTTACCGTAGATTTAAATTTATGATTTTTTCTGGCAACATTTTGTTCAAAGTTAAATGAACATTAAACATTTTGTTTTAAGTCTTTGTCTTTACAGAGTAAAACTAAAAAAACAGCATCAAGCAAAACATTCTGGGAAGCAAAATCTGAAACAAAAAACAGAAAAAGGTTGATGATGATTTCTGGTTCCCAGAATGCTTTGCATGAGGCTGTTATTGTATAGTTTTATGCTGTAAAGATAAAGACTTGTTAATATTTAAAATTTATTTAACTTTGAACAAACTCTTGCCAGTAAATAACATAAATGTAAATCTACGGTAAATTACCGGCAACCCAGCTGCAATAACATTGTAATTTCTGTGGATTTTTTTGCAGTGTAGTCCTGGCTTTGGCTTGGCCTTGTCTGTGGCGTGTTGGTTTAACAGTGGGGGTTTTGCTGTGTACATGCGCGTGTCGGTTGGTTATGTAGGTGATGTACATCGATGCATTTTTTTTGATCCAGAGGTTGAGGTGTGTTGCTTCTAGTTCAGTGTTTTTGGGTGTCCTGCTATCAACTTTCTGGAAGTATCTGAAGTCAACATGAATCACGAGGCGCTCAAGCATTTTGAACTCCTGCTGTCGTAACTCTCTCCTTTAAGAGCTGAGTGTTGAACTTCATTGGACTTGTTTTTAGCCTAAACTGTCAAATGTGACCACTTAACTAACCAATAAACTTCAGTCTTACTAAGTCTTCTTTGTGTGATTGCAGTGATGTTTTTAACATGTATAAAATACTGATAAAACTATAAAACTGCACACTTACCTTTATAATGAGAGTCAAACAGGGCAGCAAAAAGGTCCCCGGTTCGAGCTTCGGCTAAGTCAGGTGGCCTTTCTGTGTGGGGTTTGCATGTTCTTCTGGTGTCAGTGTGGGTTTACTCCGGGTATACCGGTCTCCTCCTACAGGTAAAAACATGCAGGTTAGATGAATTGGAGATGCCAAATTGCATTTGTCTTCATCACATGACTAGAACTGTAGCAGGTACAGAACCTCTGCATCAGCAAGCAGTTAAATGTGCAGCAACTTAAAGCCATCTGTACACTGTTCAATGATGAAAGAAAGACAAACACAAAAGAGTGCATGTGATCAGCTCCGGTTTTATGGCGCAGCGTGCAACACTATTCTGGCTCTCCCTCCTACGTATGGGGTTCCTTTTGTGCCAAAATTAAGTCGACATGCTATTTGTGTATGCTATGTGGCGTCTTCCGTGTCTGTGTGTCTGTTTGCTGTCTGTGTCTGTGTGGTTGCCCACGTGACTCAACTTTTGTCTGTGTCGGCTCGGCTTGCTCCAGTTGTCTTTCCTTGTTGTTTGGCTGTGTCGTCTTGCTGTGTCAATGCAGCATGCGTTATGACTATGTGTCGTTTCCCTCTGTCGTTACCATGTGTTGTTTCTATGCGTCGTTTCCCTCTGTCATTACTATGCGTCGTTTCACTTTGTCATTAGGAAGAGCTAACCCACCCAGCAAAATCTCGTTAAAAAGCGGCCATAGTACTGACACATGGTAACAACAGAGAGAAACAACACATGGTAACGACAGAGGGAAACAACACATAGTCATGACGCATGCAGCATTGACACAGCAAGACGACACAGTCAAACAACAAGGAAAGATGACAGGAGTAAGTTGAGTTGACACAGACAAAAGTTTAGTCATGTGGGGGCAATCACATAGACATAGGCAGTAAACAGACACATAGACATGGAAGACGCCACATAGCATACACAGATAGCATGTCGACTTGGTTTTGGCACAAAAGGAACCCCATATAAGTCCTTCAATCAAAATTCTATACAAAGCTAGCAAAGGACAAAGTTGCACAAAGTAACTAAAACATATCATCATGTCTGCTGAGAAAGATGTGTAACAACAAGTATGCTTTTTGTGGTTGGCTCCACTGACTGAACAATTTCCAGGTTAGCTTTGCACAATTCATTATTCTAATAATGAGTTTTATAAACACTGATTGTAATGTTATGACTGTTACCTGTTAGTAATTAAATATCACCTCCATCTGTGATGTGCTTAATGTTGTATGAGACCCAGATAGCAAAATTTTTCAGGGCCAGAAATGGCTGAGTTCAGGCTGTTCTTTTGGCACACATGCCGCCACGGCTTACGGTCCTTGATTGGTCCCAGAGCTGCTTGCCTTAAGTAATCCAGAATCTAGCCGAAAGCAGACCATAACTTAGCCGCAACCCTTTCACACCTCGAGAAATCAGCCACAGCTCTCCCGGAATCTCCAGATAACAACCAAAAAACAGCCCAAATTACCACATTTATCCCCAAACTTACCCACAACTTTTCCAGAAACCCCAAATGTAACCCATAAAATAACCAAAATTACCATATTTACCCCAGAACCCACCCACAACTTATCCAGATGCCCCAGAAAATAGCCATAAAGTGACCAAAATATATTTATATCCCGTAAAATGTGTAATTGAAAAACACAGATATAAAGCAAATATAGAGTTTTATTGATTTTATTTCAGATAACAGCAAAATAAATGAAATGTCAATGTTCTGCCAAATAAACAAATAACAGTAGAAGGATCAAATAAAAGCAAAGAAATAGCCAAAGTAACATAAAAGCTAACAGAGAAACATTAACTTAATTGTTTTAACAATAAACAGGCAAAAAAAAAACAGATGTAATAACAGAAAGCAATATACAACAACTGGTTAAATATAAAAAACATCCTATATAAAATGAATGTTTACAGATGTGCAAATGTGTATTAGATAAATACATTTGAAAATAATACCATGTTATGTCACCAGCTAGAAAAAAAGCAACATTTAGTAACTTTAATCTCCAGTCATGTCTGTGCACACAAAGGACTTCTTACAGCCTACAGAAAAATCATAAAATACAGTTAGAAAATACATTTACATAAAATGAATAAGAGTAAGGACAAAAATGATATAGTACACACTGCCAGTCCAAGAACTGATACTTTTAACATTCAATTCAAGACATGGGAAAAAATATGTTTGCAGATTTCAGAGTTCCAGAAGGATTTCTAAATTACCAATTAAATACAGCCAAGTACAAAAATTGTTTTAGTCAATTTCCTGCTTCATTATTTTCCAGCGTTCACTCCAAACAATCCAAGATCAAGTACCTGGAATATTTTTAAAACATGGTGTCACTTTTAAGACAAAACTTGTGCTTTTGTAACTTATGAATATAAGACAAATTACCCTAATAAGAGACTTAACAAATTAGATATAGACAATAATGTAATTCATCAAATCAAACTGCACAAAGATAAATAATGAACATAATATACATCATCTTACTTAATTTTCTGTTTTGATGTCCATGTCTTTGTCTCTGTCTGGAGAATGGTTTGCTGTTCTCCAAGAGGCAGTAATGTCTATCAAATACAGAAGTCAAAAATCAAATCACACACATTGGTTTACTCTTTTAAACTGATACATTTTTTAACGAAGTTAAACTCACATCAGTCTTTACCCAGACAGCTGGAACAACATAGTCTGGTATAGGACTTCTGCAAACAAAAAACAAGTATAAGTAAACTTTATATTGTAAAAAGGTAAAATAAAAGATTAAGACAAGCAATAAAGACAACATTTATAACTCTTAGGTATAAAATTCCTTTACAAAAGCAATGGATGTCCTCATGTCTTTGTCTCTGTCTGGAGTACAGTCTGCTTTTTCCCAAGAGGCAGTAATATCTATTAAATAGAGAAGTCAAACATCTGATCAGATACACATTTGTTTAATATTTAAACTATTACATTTTAAATGAAGTATTAAACTCAAATTATTCTTCATCCAGATTGCAGGAACAACATGTTTTGTTGACAAAGTGTGGTACATGACTTCTACAAACAAAAAACAAGTACAAGTAAACTTTATATTGTTAAAATGTCAAATAAAATATTAAGACAAACAATAAAGACAACATTTATAACTCTTGGGTATAAAATTCCTTTACAAAAGCAATAGATGTCCTCACGTCTTTGTCTCTGTCTGGAGTACAGTCGGCTTTTCTCAAAGAGGCAGTAATATCTATTAAATAGAGGAGTCAAACACATACATCTTAACACATACACATTTGTTTATTATTTAAACGGTTATGTTTATTAACCTCATTATTATTCTTTAATCACATTATTCTTTATCCAGATTGCAGAAACAACATTTATTGTTGACAAAGTGTGGTTCATGACTTCAGCAAACAAAATGCAAATATAATTAAACTTTATACTGTAAAATAAAAGATTAAAACAAACACATACAAAATGCTTGCATATTAAATTCTTTACCAAAGCATGTGGTTATTCTTCAAGTGGGGTTGGTTATGTTACACCATAAAATAAAGCAAATAAATCTGGCCTTTTAACAACACAGTCTTGTAAACTGCACTGACCAGGACTGAAGAGAATAAGAGATCATAGTAAACCATCTTTATTAAGCTAAAACTTGAATACATGCCTTTCTAAAATATCAAAAACATTGTTTTACTAAGATATAAATAGTTGGAATGAATGAGTCACTTTGTAACTGTTATGATTACCAGCAAATGCTGATTTGTGGTTTAGTACAGAAAACATCTCATCTTCGGTTGGCTTCTTTGGGGTTCAGCATTAATTTATTTTTAAAGATTCAAACTTCTTATTGATTATTTTATCATCCCCGTCATGCATGTTGCGTCTCTTACTGTAAAAACATGCATGTTTAACTTTATCTACGTTAAATGGCGACTGATGATAAAATACTTGCACTTACACGAAAATACATCACAGAAAAGAATAACAAACAAAAACGAAAACCAACTGGATATCGCGCTGTAGAACAATAAGTGCAATCTACGTGGATTTAAAAGAAAAGTATCTTAATAACTTACCTTACTGTGTTATATAAAACTCCACAAGACAAAAGATCGCGTGTCCTTCGTCCAGTACACAGTGGGGGTTTGAATTTCGCGGAAGTTCCTGATCATGACCAGTTGCATTATGGGAAAGGTAGTTCATTTTCCACGGCGGGTTGAACGCTGTTGAGGTTAAATGACTACTATTTCCAAGATCCATTGCAATATATGTCATTAGCTGTGTCTGAAACCGTTCCCTCGTTCACTCATTCACTATTCCCTATATGGGGAATGACAGTTGAGTCCACTATATGGGGAAGAAGCAAATGAAAATGAGTGAGCGATTTCGGACACTGACGCAAATATCATGCGTCAGAGAGCTGTCGCAGAGATTCATCAAAAACACCTGTGTGGCTTTATTGATTGTGCTGTGAAATGGTAAAGTTTACTTTCTTACTGTTTTTCACATTTGTCATGTTTATTGTATTAGTTGATAATAAAGAGAACAAAACAACTGCTTATAATATTTATTTACTGCTGTTTATTTATTGTTTAATAAAAATGTGTACTAGATTTTAAATAAAAGATAACGCAATTATTTTTCATTTGTTTATTTTCCAAAAGTAGAAAATAACTGACAAGAAGAAAATGTTTGGTGTTTACTGTCAGTATCCTTCAGCTGATTCAAGTTACGCGTTCGTCTCCCGTTGCATCATGGGAAATATGAGTGAACGAGTGTACATCGAATGTACCCTCAAAATCAGAGTGCATTGTGGGTAAAAAGTAGTGAATGAATGTAGGGAATGAAGTTGTTCACTCAGGTTTCGGACACCACTACAAAATGGCCGACACCCGATATAGTGCATTATATAGTGGATAGGGAGCGGTTTCAGACACAGCTATTGTTTTAGAAACGAAAGTGCACCAATAAATATTAGTATTAGTTAGTCGTATTTTTTAATTGTAAACACAATTTAATGTAAAGTCTTATTTATTTATAAAAAAATAAAATACAAAACTAAAAAGACTTAAACAAGCACACATACTTAAAATACTTTTGTTTGATGTATATTAGTGCAGACTGAATTATTCATTTATCTGTTTATTGCATTGTTTGTATATTGCACATTGACACCTTTGGATTAACTGCCCAAAATAACATTTTCTACATTTCGTCTTTCAATAAGGATAAACATATTTATTATTGCCTTAAATATTAACTTTGATGTTTTTATCAATTGTAAATGATTTTATTTGGTGTTTTTTTTACTCTTTGGCCAACCAAACCTTAGCCAGAACTCTGCCAGATATTTACTATTTTCTGGCAGACCACACTCAAGCCAGGACTCAGCCAAAAATGTACCTTTTGCTTTTGGCTGGCTAGCCTCACCCCACAACTCCCCCGAAAGCTGTTTCACACAAAGGTGTGAACAAAAGAGAGCCTAAATTTAGCCATAAATGCCCAATGTAAGCCAGATTTGTGCCAGAAACTTTGCTATCTGGGGATGTACCTTGACAAATGCTGTTTGTTTGCTGAAATGTGTTATAAAGCTTGTAATAAAGTGAAATAAGTGCACTGAAAAAAATGATTCATTGAATTTAATCAATTTTTTTAAGCTACATTTAAACAAATGTTTTATATTTTATTTTACGTTACTAATCTTTTTTGTTTAAATGTAGCTTAAATAAATTGATTGCAACCACTTACCTTAAAAAAATTGATTAAATTGAATGAATCATTTTTTTCAGTGTGTGCATTTATATTTTTCTCTTTTTAACATCACAAACCAACCCAGATTTTCATGAGTTTTCTCAAGTTACTGAGTGATGCCGATATAAAGAGAAGGAAAAGCTTTAATATGTTAGCGCATTACTGTTTACTCCACATTAAATTGACAAAGTATATAATAAAAGTATATAATATTCAGTTTGTGGTGGTTTCCCAGACAGGGCTTACTCTAGTCCCAGACTAAAATATGTTTGATTTGCTTTTATTTAAAAACACCTTGTACTGACATATTTTAACATATCAGTGCTATTGTTTTGTCTCGCGATGCACACCAGTATTTTTTTGTAAGGGTTGTTTATTAAAACTTATTAAACACTGCAAAAAATTACTTTCTTACTTAGTATTTTTGTCTTGTTTTCAGTAAAAATATCTAAAAATTCTTAAATTAAGATGTATTTTCTTGATGAGCAACATGACCTAGGAAAATAAGTCTTGTTTTTAGACAAAAAATATCAAATTCAAGTGAATTACAATTAAAGTGAAGTACAATTTTGAAAAAAGTAATTTTTTCCAAGAATTTTTTTTTTGCTTTTATTTAAGCACTAATTTACTTAAAACTAGACTTATGTTCAATTTGCTCATCAAGAAAATACATCTTAATTAAAGAATTTTTAGATATTTGTACTGAAAACAAGACAAAAATTCTAACCTTACTGAAAAATCCAGCTAAGACCAGCATAAGCTGGTAACTGGTTTTAGCGGGTTTAAGGTGGCAGTAGCTGGTTTAAGCTGGTCCTCCCAGTCTGGCAAAGTTGGTCTAGCTGGTGGGTCAGCTGGTTTTCCAGCCTGACCACCTAAGTCAAGCTAGACCAGTTTAAAAAGTGATCAAGCACAGCTACCAGCTTGCTAAACCAGCTAAAACCAGCCCATCTGCTTATGCTGGTCTTGGCTGTATTTTTTAGTAGGGTAAGAAAGTAATTTTTGCAGTGTAATGGCTATTTAGGTAAAACAAATTAAAACATTTAACCGACCAGTCAAACATTAAATAGTCTCAAATCAAACAAATTTCTCTCATTATATTGTAGTCCAACATATAAACTATACTATTGCTACAAAACTCATAAGTGTAAGAGAAAATAAATAACATTTTCTTAAAATATGCTCTCCACAATGACCTTGTGACTTTATTTACTTTGCTGTTTTATAAGATGGGTAACAGCGCCACCTACTGCATACATGTTACTGGCGGGGAAGCGTTGCCTCTTAATTGACCAGATAACTAGTCTATGGCTGGTAAAGAATTAATGTTTGTAACCTCTTGACCAAAGCATTTCTGTTGTCAAGGTCACTCTGGCACGACGCTTTGATATCGTGACATCATAAAGGGCACGCTCAAGTCATCGCGTGTGGAACAGCACGAGTCGTTCATGCGTCCCATTTGAAGTTCGCGCCTCCTGAAAGCTGCTGGATTTCTCCTCCAAAAGGTATTTGTCTTTTATTTAAGTTTTATGATGTTTGCTTATAGCGGTCGTTTTAAATGCAGTATTGCTTACAGAAGTAACGAAATATGGCAAAGCAATCATATAAATCAAGTTTTTTTGAGCTGTATTTTCAGCAAAAGAAGAAATTAAGTGCTTTTAACTGCAGTCCGTGCGTTTTCACCAACACTGTAGTGAATTATTTTAATTCTTCTATTAAAAATTAATATTAAGTTAAATTTCATACTAAATTAGCTTTTCTCTAAGTAATTAAACGTAAAATCATTGTTTAACAATTTTCGTGAGTCACTAGATGGCAGCACAGACACAATAAAACGAACATAAGTGAAACTCAGAAGCTAGATTTAATGAATAAAACACTGAAAAATACACTAATGGTTAGGGTTTATTGTTTGTATTGTAGCATACATCCCTACTGAAAAAAGCTCATAAAACCAGCATAAGCAGGTGGGCTGGTTTTAGCTGGTTGTGCTGGTGTAGCAAGCTGGTCTAACTTCATCACAAAATGATCTGAAACAGTGTGCTGAAGTGAAACTCATGGTCATTTATTTTGTTAGCAATTATATTTCAAATGCTGCTCATCCCTGTGCATACCCGCCATTAAATGACACTGTATTGGTTCAATTCATGGTCAAAATGAACATGGACTGACCAAAAAAGCTAACATTTTCCCATAAATGAATATAAGTAATAATACAGTGATTTGATATAGGGTGTATTCTGTCAAATTATGGATCTGTAAAATAATTTGTAAAATTATGAATCTTCAGTGTAGAAAACATAGAGGGGTGGTTTACCAGACAAAGATTAGCTTTAGCCAGGACTAGGCCTTAGTTTAATTAGGAAATATAACTCGTATATGAGAAATAGCAGAGCGTGCTACACTGGTCTTCTTTGTAACAAACACTGGTGCTCTTTGGACTTTAAGAGGAAATAATATACTAAATGTACAAAAATCCAAGGCACTCAAGTGAGAAAAATATTCTATATTTTTCTCACTTGAGTGCCTTGGATTTTTGTACATTTAGGAAATATAACTAACGGAAAACATCACTTGTGTGCATTTTAAGTCAAAACAAAGAGCACTGATGTATTTTAAGATATGTCACTGCAAATTGTTTTCAGTTTGGACTCTCTTACATTTATTTTAGTCTAGGACTAGTCTAATCCCTGTCGGGGAAACCGCCCCAGAGAGTTTAAATTCTCAGACAATCTCCTTAAAGTAGATGAAATGCGATCATTTGTGGCCCGTTTATGCTTCATTTATATTAAGTGACTGTTGATTTCAACCTATTTTCATGAATTATCTATAATAAATAGCACGCCGTTAAAAAGTCATGCAATATACCAAGTTCAAATTTGCGTGCATATGATATGCCAGTCCTTCCCTTTCATTTAATACCGCACATCTTTTTGTGTCATTTCATGTATTGGTTTTTTTCCCCAATTTTGTTTACTATTGTCACTTGGGATTGGAGTTAGAACAACTTTCTGTTAAATATCAGACATCCTAACTCCAATTCTAACCCAAACTTCAAGCGAGCATGGCTTAAAAAATAGGAAACTTATACATACAACAACATACTAACCTAAATCCTAAATCTAACCCCAATCCCAAAAGACAATGGTTTAAAAATACCAGTACACAACCAATACATAAAATGACATGAAAAGATGATATTAAGTGAACGGGAAGGACTGGCGTATCATGTGCATGCAAAATTGGACTTTGGCGTATGTATTGTACAACTTTTCAAACAGTGTGCTATTTATACAAATACACTTAGTTGGGGTTTATTGTTTTTTTCATTAATAAGTTCTGCTTCACACTAGTGTTTTACACAGTAATGCACTAAACTATATAGAACATACACCTTCATTTTTCTTTAAAAACAACATTAGAAATGGTCCTGACCTCTAGATCTGAGTAAGCCGTACAACAAATCTCTTAAAGGGATATTTTAACCAAAATTAAAGTTCTGTGATCAAACCTGTATATATTTCTTTGTTCTGATGAACACAAAGGAAGATATTTTGAGAAATGTTTGTAATCAGACCAATGTGAGGCCCCATTGACTTCTATAGTAGCATAAAGGAACTACTATGAAAGTCAATGGGGCCTCAGATCAGTTTGGTTACAAACATTTCTCAAAATATTTTTCTTTGTGTTCATCAGAAGAACAAGGAAATATATACAGGTTTGTAACAACATAAGAGTGAGTAAATGATAACAGATTTTCATTTTTGGGTGAACTGTCCCTTTAACATTACAGTTTTAGTGCATAGTTGTTACACATTTGATGAAGCTATTTTTGACAAAATAGGAGTTTTCAAAATAATGAGAATAATTTCTTGCAGAAATGCAAACAAGGCAGGAGCCAGGGATTTTATAGGGGTGGCTGCGTACACAAAATATCCTTATACAAGCAAAAAAAAGGCACTTAGCTAAACATAAAATATGTTTCAAAATAGAATATACAATGTATAATGTACCTAGATAATTGAAAATGGTCGTTTATTCACTTTTATAAATTACTTTTTATAGGGTTATGAAAACATTTCAATTCTGGCTTTAGGGCAAGTTTGGACAAATTTCTTAAAACTAAAAGGACACTGACTATGGGCCCAATGGGAAACGACTTGTTAATGACGCACAACCATGATGTTTGGTCTTCTTTTCAAATCCTGTAGTGAAAACTATTCATAAGCTCTGTCCCAAATGACATACTACACACTATACACTTAAACTACACACTATGTACTCACACATCAAGTGTATACATTTTAGAAGAGTAGTATCGTCCCAAATGAAACACTTGATGGTTTTATACTAATCAGAAGTGTAAGCGTTTTCTAGATGAGGGCAATGACGTCAAATTCATACTGTAGTATAAACTACAAGTCAAGTCAATGAAGATCAATTTGTACACTGTTCTTGTAATATTATTGTTATTTATTTTGTTCAACATGACTTTAGTAAGTGTCAGACTGTTTCCACATGTAAACATCACTCTTACTGCATCTGGCAGCCCCGCCATACGGCCAAAAAAAATATTTTAACATATACAAAAAATTTCCAAAAAATATATTTGCTGAAATATATTTTGGAATAAATATATACAAAAATATATTTTTCACCATTATATATATATATATTTGTATATTTTGAAATGTAATTTGAAAATAAATTTATTTTTAAAGCATTTATATTCACATCACATGGGAGAAAAGTTTAGAAAATGTTAAAATTAATTATATTTTAACTGCAAAAGTATACTTATAATTTTATATAAAACATTTATATTTTGGGCAGGAATCTTTTTTTTTTGCTGTATAGGTTGTAAAATTGGCCCTGAAATACATTTTGAAAAATATGCAAATAAATGAAGGTTTAAACTAAATATTTTTCAAATAAAAGCAATATTAAATTAAGCTTTGCTTTTTACAAAATGTATTTAGCATGTATTTAAAACATATTTTGAGCTAGAGAAATTTATTTTTTGCCATATGGGAATCCGCGACTGTTGATTGTATTAATTTCCAGCGTTGCACTTTTGGAGTGCATCATCCAGATACTTAAAGTACACTTTATTTTTGAGTATTTTTAGTGTGATCACTACTTACACTATTATACTAGAAAATGGCTTAGAATAGTGCATAAGTGTGCGATTTGGGACACACCTTTCAAGTCCTATTGGATAATCAAAATATTGTGTTATAAAGTTTCAGGAAAAATGTTTAAAACCATTAAAAAATAGACTTTATCCTATTGACAATGAAACCAGTAAATATAGTAAATTATGTTGTATTTTTATATTGTATATTAGGGCTGGGGAAAAATAGATTTTCTGATTAATCGTTTTTTTAAATGTGGTCTAATAAAAATCGATTCTCAAAGAGCAGAATCAATTTTTTTCTTTCATATTTATTTCCACAAACATTGAAGGTAAGATTAACTTTAATCTAATTACTAGTCTTCTTCAACGTTAGTGTTGTGGCTTTTAATTTTTTTATTAATTACCCACTTGTAAACTGCTGTTCACTGTTTTTTATTAATATAGTATTTGTATTAAATCTGTATTCATTGAGTTGAATCGAGAATCGAGTATCAACCGACCCGAGAATCGGAAGTTGAATCGAGAATCGAAATCGAATCGATCTGGAACATCTGAATCGATACCCAGCCCTATTGTATATCAGGGCTCGACATTAAGGCTTGTCCGCTTGTCCGGGATTTATTGTAGGACAAGTGTAAGAGAAAATTAGTTGTCCGACTGGACAAGTTAAATTTCAAACAATGTTACTTCACGTTATGTGCCGTTAACGGCAGAGCAGCAGAACGCGCAGCGCAAACACCGAGCGGAATATTGAACAGAGAGCGCGGCACGCCGACACACACACACACACACACATTTACATGTTACTTTTATTGTTACTAAACAAGCTGCGCACGCATTAAACCTGATCGAAGAACACGAAGGGGCGGGAGTTGGGGGACGGCATGGAGTGTAGTGGAGAGTGATATTTCTTCAGGCTCCGGCGTGAATATATAAATGACAGGCACTTCAACCGAGTTTTCATCACTGTGTGTCAAAAAAGCCGATTTAAGTCCGTATTTTTTCTCTTCTAACGTTCAGTGAAACACATAAGGGGCCTATATGTGTGTGCGTTGCGCGACAGCCGATTTGAATCTGACAGATTTCGTCACTGTACATTCAAAAATCCCACACAAACATTACAGCGTAAATGCTAGTATTAAGATTGATTTTATTATATATATATAATCTAGATACGTTTACCCAAATAAGTTTTTTAAAACATGGTAATGTTTTAATGTTTTGCTTTAGTGTTTTAAAGTCAGACAATCATTGAAACGTGGGAAAAATGAAGAGAAAGCATATAGCATCTTTCTTCAGAAAGAGCAAGAAGCAGCCAAATGAATCTTAGTAAAATACATTTCAGTGGCCTAAATTCCCATGATTTTCTGGTCTCTATAGTTTCCAGCAATGGGAGATATAAATCCTGGTTTCAAAGTAAATTTCAAAAGTTTTATTTGATTAAATAGCTTAAAGAAACATGAGGTTGAATTATGACTATAAATTGTATGTTAATCTCAATTCATTAATTAAAATTCAAGTATTGTATCAATTGTATATATATTCTTATTTACACACCTATAATACTTAAAAGTATTTTAAGGTTGGATGATAGAGATTTTATGTGCCACCGGAATAACTGCAGGCCCCTGCCTGGCCACCCATATGAAAAATCCCTTGCTCCGCCACTGATTAGCAAAACACAAAAAATACATTATATTATAAATCTTTACCCGGACAAGTTACTTTTGTGCATGGACAAGTGAAACACAAATTTACTTGTCCGAAGGACAAGTTGCTCAAAAAGTTAATGTCAAGCCCTGTATATTGATGTTGAGTGTTTCTGCATTAAGTTCTAGATGAGAGCTGAGTTGCCGTGACAACCGTGACACATCATCAGTCAACAAAGAGCAGCACCAAACTCTGAACTCTCTCAACTCTTCTCTTTTATTGTAAAAGGTTAGTAAAAATTAATACATTTCAAAGAAAAAACATTGTAATTCACACGCTTTAATGTCAAAGTAAAGTTTTTATTGAATATTTGGTAACACATTAACATTAAGATTAATAAATCCATTAACTAACATGAACACACAATCAACAATATAGTTTTTCTGCATGTATTAATTCTTGTTAATGTTAGTTAATGTCAATATAGTTATTCATGTTAGTTCATGGTGCATTTATTACAGTTTTTCTCAGTTGCTTTGGAGCTTAAAATGTATGCGTGCATTTCTCAGAACAATCTGTACTGCACAACATTATGGATGTCCTGCAAAAGCCTGTAACTTGTTCAAAATCCTTACTGTAGGTCATCTCTTAAAAGTAAATTTTTACATCAGTGAACATGTTAGTGCCATCAAAATAGCAAATCCGCGTGTCATTGTTCATTAACAAGACAGTCAAAATGTTTAGTCAAATGTTGTCAATATACCAAGTGTACCTACACAATTATCAGTGTCAGTATTTTCTGATGTAAACTGTAATGAATTCACCTTTTTACCATTTTTAATGGCGAAATTGTATTAAAGCATTTGCAATTTGTCCAAAACATTGAGAAATTGCTTCTATGTTGTGCACAACTGACTTGATGATGTAGAGGTTGAACAAAATGTTTTGAAAATTAATTTCTAATCTGAGAAATGCTCCAAAGAGACTGAGAAAAAATGTAATAAGTGAAAATTTTTTATATACAGTCATGTGATGAAGACAAATGCAATTTGGTATCTCCAATTCATCTAACCTGCATGTTTTTACCTGTAGAAGGAGACCGGTATACCCGGAGTAAACCCACGCTGACACCGGAAGAACATGCAAACCCCACACAGAAAGGCCATCTGGCTTGGCCGGGGCTCGAGCCGGGGACCTTTTTGCTGCCCTGTTTGACTTTCATTATAAAGGTAAGTGTGCAGTTTTATAGTTTTATCAGTATTTTATACATGTTAAAAAACATCACTGCAAACACACAAAGAAGACTTAGTAAGACTGAAGTTTATTGGTTAGTTAAGTGGTCACATTTGACAGTTTAGGCTAAAAAAAGTCCTATAAAGTTCAACACTCAGTTCTTAAAGGAGAGTTATGACAGCAGGAGTTCAAAATGCTTGAGCGCCTCGTGATTGATGTTGACTTCAGATACTTCCAGAAAGTTGATAGCAGGCCATTCAAAAACACTGAATTAGAGGCAACAAACTTTAATTTTTGGATCAAAAAAATGCATTGATGTACATTATTTATATAACAAATCGATATGTGTATGTACACAGCAAAACGCCAATTCATTGTTAAATTAACACTTTACAGACAAGACTAAGCTAAAGCCAGGACTAGGCCTTTGTTAAATTAAGTTGTTACAACATCTTTTATAAACATGCCTAAGAAAAAGATGCTACTGGTGTTTATCTTGAGAGAAATCAATGGCACTGGCATATTTTAAGATCTATATGTGCACGTTATTTTCAGTTGAGATAACTCAAACAAATGTCTTAATCTAGGACTATCCTTAAAAGGTACCCCGACTATGAAGACTTGTATGCTTTAATACTTCATATTTGCCTTCAACTACTAAAATTAATTGATAAAAACACATAAAATACTTCAAAAAACCCAACATGTAATACTCATTTTAACCTATTTGGACTAATTTTGAATGTTCATCAGGCTGGTCTTGTTTCGCGGATCTGGCAACCCTGTTTATAATCACATAATTTTATAATCCACTGATTGAAGACTTGTTTATCATGTTTAAACCGAAAAGTGCAAATAAAAAAAATATTCTAAGTAATCAATACAACAAATTAAAATCACAAAAGCAATTGTCTGGTTAACATGACCTCTGCCTTCAACGTCCATTGACACGAGGTAATTTATTTTCTGTGGTGCAGAATGATGGCTAAATTTAAACCCACAGTAAGGGCTATACAGGCCATGTTTAGAAAGCATGTTTTAAAAAGGCATTTTAAAATGATAATGATCCTCGTCTATACTGGCATTTCAAAAAATATCTTCGTCCACACTAAACATGACCATTAACACACACTGGGTATGCGCATAAAAGGGTAAAATAACTTATTATTAAAATAATAGCTTACTATACCTTTAGCGCAAATTGGCAAACATTCATATCTGGATTATTGTGCATGGTACGATACGGGACAGTATTTTAATACCTTCAAAATGTGTTTGTGAAAGTCTTATATTGTTCTAGCACCCCCTACAACATTTGTATTTGTAACACATTAATAAGTTGCACGGGGTTTCTTTTAATGTTCTTATTTATTTATATTCACAAAACTTATCAACAAAAAATTTATTAAAATTAAGAGACAAATTATATGAAATGAAATTAGCAAACTAAAGTTTAAAACTTGAAAATTATGTCTGACCCTCTCTATTTCTCCCATCATGGTGACCTTTAATCCATTACAACGGGTTTAAAATTACAGTCTGTCTTTCGTAATAGGCTAATTGAATTGAAACAAAACATAAACAACTTTACAACAATATTCAAACCCAACAATACTCAAACATAAATATAAAATAGACATTCTGTATTAGGATACATGTAAAAAACAATCTGATATAGCGTTTATAATAGTTGGGTGCACTAAGTTTATAAAAATCACTTTCAAACCTCAGACAAAATAAATAAATAAATAAATTTATTTTTAAAACATTTATATTCACATCGCATGGGGGAAAAGTTTTGAAAATGTCAAAATTAGTTATATTTTAACTGCAAAAATATACTTATAATTTTAAATTTAAAAATGTTTTTTTCACATGGGAAGCCGCGACTGTTGATTGTGTTAATTTCCAGCGTTGCACTCTTGGAGTGCATCATCCAGATACTTAAAGTACACTTTATTTTGGGGTATTTCTTTTAGTGTGATCATTACTTACACTATTATACTAGAAAATGGCTTAGAATAGTGCATAAGTGTGCGATTTGGGACACACCTTTCAAGTCCTATTGAATAATCAAAATATTGTGCTATAAAGTTTCAGGAAAAACGTTTAAAACCAATAGGACTTGAAAGGTGTGTCCCAAATCACACACTTATGCATATTCTAAGCCATTTTCTAGTATAATAGTGTAAGTAGTGATCACACAAAAAATACCCAAAAATAAAGTGTACTTTAAGTATCTGGATGATGCACTCCAAGGGCCCTATTTTAACGATCTAAGCTCATTGTCTAAAGCGCACAGCGCAACGTCTTAATGGGCGTGTCCAAATGCACTTTAACTAATTTAACGACGGGAAAAATGGTTTGTGCGCCGAGCACATGGTCGAAAAGGGTTGGTCCTATTTTTTAATGATTAATGGGAGTATTTTGGGCTTAGTGTGCAATAAACCAATGAGAGTCTCAGCTCTCATCCCCTTTAAAAGCCAGTTGCGCTGGCGCTATGTCTAATCCCTGTTTAGATGACTGACTTTGTAAACTGAAAAACTAAGCGAAGGAAGAAGATCCCCAGTTTAAGATTAATGTTAAATAATTATGTTGTTTTTCACTTGTATTGAAATTGTTTTTTTTTCATTAAAACCCGTTTTTTTAGTCATGGAAGTAAAAAAGCGGGCTTTAAATTGCTTTAAATGTATGGCTATCCAATATCATCAAAAAATAATTTACACACTCTAAAAAATATTTAATCCAGGTCTGGGTAACTATAGGACAGAACACATTTCTGGGTTAAAAATTACCCAAATAATGGGTTCTTTTGGCCCAACTGCTGGGTTATTGTTAATAAACCATGTTGACACAGCCCAGCATTTGGGTTGGAACAACCCATTGTTTGGGTCATTTTTTACATTTTACAGAGATGTGTTCTGTCCTGTAGTTGCCCAGCTCTGGGTTAAAAACAACCCAATATTTTTTAGAGTGTTAAGAAAAGTTTTTTATTGTAAAAATATTTTATTTGTAACAAACAGGAGATAAAGAATTTACAAACGGCCCTCCGCACTTGGACAGCGTCAGTTTTTTTAAGCATTACTTAAAAATGTTTTTCATCTAACCATATCCACAGGTACAGAGTCATCATATACAATAAATCTGTGAAGTAGCCTTTAAAAAACATTTAAAAACAGATGCATTTGTTTAAAGCAAAGCATTTATTTACTTACCAGGCTGCAGGTGAAGCAGCTCTTTGTGCCTTCTAACGTCTCATAAACCCCATTCACACAGACATTTGGTCCCAGAAAATACCCGTAAAATTGCCAGACAAGCGTCTGTGTGAACACAAACTCGTCCCGTTAATCTTCTGGGATCGTTGCCGGAAAGAGGACCTAGTCAGATACACAGATAACCCTCTGTGTGAACAAGAAGCCGCAAGAATGCCGTAATGGGCGTGTCGAAGTGAGGACGCGCGCGTCATTACAACACAAGTTATGGTTTAGCTCCTTACAACGAGAGATAACATGCATATAAACATTCACCACGAGAAATGTTGCAAACTAGATTGAAGCAGTTATCAGGAAATGATAAATGAGACGCATAAACAATGACGCACGTGCCGTAGTGAGGACGCGCGTGTCATGGCAACATGAAGTTGGTTCAACTCATTAAAATGAGGAATTTTCAACATTCACGACGAGAAATGTAAGCAAACTGATCTGACGCAGATATCAGGTAAGTTAATTTGTTACTTACTGCGTTGAAACGGAGATCATTCAGCAGCATAAAAGAATATCACGTCACGTGCTCATTTGAGCTATAATAAACGAAAATACCCCCATGTCATCCCAATAAGATATATCGTTCAGCTCCTCAAAATGCGGGTTTTAAATGCTTATAAACAATCACGATGAGAAATGTCTGAAAACTGTATTAAAGCAGAAATCAGGGAGCTCGTCAAATATCCACTCTGAAGCTGAGATCATTCACCAGAATAGAACTGTGCGTTCACGCGCTCCTTTATAGTCTTATCATAAACAAAAATGCACGCGAGTTGTTTCTGGAGAGAGAAATAATAAATAATATGCACATTTCAGACGCTCCGTAGAAGAGAGGGCGGGACTTTCAACAGGTCACGTGTCTTTCCGGGACCATCAGATGCCGTGTAACAATGGCAGTGTGAATGAACATAACATCTAAGGATCCCGGAAAAATCCCGGATGCCTTTCGCGTGTATTTTACAGAATATCTGTGTGAAAAGGGCTATAATTAGTCCTCATTTATGTCCAAGAGACTTAATAATAATATTTTACATTCAATCCTTTAATATTTCATATTTAAAAGCGTTTTTGTGCTGCTGCACATGTATGTGTTAAGCAAACCCGCGTTGTCGTCCCGTTTAGTGCATATTACTAATGCACTGATTTTCACTAATACTAGTGAAAATTATAATTGCGCAGGGTGGAAACTAGCAAAAGACACTTGCGGCGCGCATTGCGCTGCATTGCGCCGGGTGTAAGATAGAGCCCCAAGAGTGCAACGCTGGAAATTAATACAATCAACAGTCGCGGCTTCCCATATGGATTTTTTTTTCAATTTTAACATTATAAGTATATTTTTGCAGTTAAAATATAATTAATTTTAACTAGGGCTGTCAAAATGAACGCGTTAATAACGCGTTAACGCAAATTCATTTTAACGCAACTAATTTTATTAACGCCGATTAACACAACGCGCAATTTCTGTTTGACCTTTGGTCCAGCCCATAGTTGAATGAACAGAGACGCAGACAAATGGGATCCTGTCTAAATGATTCAAAGGTTTTCATAGAAATAAGAACATTAACCAAATCGTCTAGCAAATCCAATGCTCTAAATGCTCGTTGGACATCTGAAATGATCTATATTTATACGTCTGAGGTGTAACATTCCCGTCCTCCTTATGCTTAATCTAATGCAAAGATGCGTCTCAATTCATTTTGGTTTCGCTTTTATGCATGACTTAGAAAATAGACTGCAGGACTTGCTTGATGTTAAAAGAGTCATTAAGAGAGATAAAGTTCGGTACCTGATTATTGTTAAAGAGTTATTAAGAGCGACAAGACTCAAAAGCGATCTCCTCACGCTGACTGACTGACGCAGGTAGGATCTATAATCTGTTATGTCTTAAGTAAATGTTTGGTTAACTTTTGGGTAAAAATATCTGATGTGTAACATTATATTATATCACTTAGATTTTAAGCAGTCTGTCACAATGTCATTCAAACAAAAGAAAAAAAAGTTTAACATATATTGATGATGTTTTTGCTTTGTGTGTGTTAAATCTTATAGTTTTATCAGTGATTTTAAGGTATTGATGTGGTAATTTAATGTATGGATGTGGTAATTTTTCTGGTAATTTAATTAACTTTGCTGACTCTTTCAACTTCAAACAGGTGTAGTTCTGTCATATTTTGTTATATTCCACCAAATCATGCATTGTTCTATGTTTAAATAGAGAATGTCAAAATATGAACAACTATTTTTTTTTTAAATTTGCTCATTTCGACTAAATTTGACAGCACATGTCACAAATGATGCAGCATCAAATAAAAATGGAGAAAGAAAATTCTTCTTAAAGGAAAATTCATATACAAAACAATGGCTTGATGGTTCTGTTAAAAATGTAAACAGGCTGTTGTTAACATACATTTGCATAAAGCATCTATATATGTATATATTATCAGAGTATTAAAAACCTGAAAAGTGTTAAATTAGGGTAAATTTGGAACGGATAAAAATGTGCGATTAATTTGCGATTAATCGCGAGTTAACTCATGAAATCATGCGATTAATCTAGATTAATTTTTTTAATCTATTGACAGCCCTAATTTTAACATTTTCAAATGGAGCATTTCTCAGATTAGAAATTAATTTTCAAAACATTTTGTTCAACCTCTACATCATCACTTTTCTCCCATGCAATGTGAATATAAATGCTTTAAAATACATTTATTTATTTAGTTTGTCTGCGGAGTGAAAGTGATTTTTATAAACTTAGTGCACCCAACTATTATAAACGCTATATCAGATTGTTTTTAATATGTATCCTAATACAGAATGTCTATTTTATATTTATGTTTGAGTATTGTTGGGTTTGAATATTGTTGTAATGTTGTTCATGTTTTGTTTCAATTCAATTAGCCTATTACGAAAGACAGACTGTAGTTTTAAACGCATTGTACTAGATTGAAAATCAGCATGATGGGAGAAATAAAGAGGTCAGACATAATTTTCGAGTTTAATTTAAGTTTAGTTTGCTAATTTCATTTCATATAATTTGTCTCTTAATTTTAATCAATGTTTTGTTGATAAGTTTTGTGAAAATTAATAAATAAGAAAGCAACTTATTGATGTGTTACAAATACAAATGTTGTAGGGGGGTGCTAGAACAATATAAGACTTTCACAAATTTTTGAAGGTTTCAAAATATAGTCTGGTATCGTTACCTGCAAAATAATCCAGATATGAATCTTTGCCAATATGCGATAATTGTATTGATTACTTTGATTATTTTTTTTTTTTGCACTTTTCGGCCAAGGTTTAAACATGATAAACAAGTCTTCAATCAATGGATTATAAAATTATGTGATTATAAACAGGGTTGCCAGATCCGCAAAACAAAACCAGCCTGATGGACATTCAAAATTAGTCCAAATAGGTTAAAATGAGTATTACATGTTAGCCTGGCTCCGCCCTCCTACGTGCTTCCGCTTAATTTTCATTTTGCTTTAGCAGTACGTCTGGGACTGCTCTGTAGAGTTTCGTTTTCTCCTACAAAAATCTGCAGGACCAATCAGCAAACAGATGGGGGTGGCTAAGAACGATGACGTTGAGGTCGTGCGTCAGTTTAAGTTGTAGTTCAGTAATGGCAGCGGAGAAAGACGTGAGAAAAGCTATTCGGTCCGTTGTTGCAAAACAAAGAAATATGCAAAAGTTAAAGCCGGAGCAAGAACCAGGTTTGCTAAGTTTTGTTTGTCTGATTATTCTTACTTGTTGTTTGCGGCCGGTTTCGGTGCATGATATACGTCACGACCAAACGTTAGCGATTGGTTATGGCAGATTCAGAGTGACTCTGGGCTGATCCAATAGTTTTAAACGTCAACAGAGGACCCTCCTTAACGGAAGTAACGCTTTGCAATGGAGCGTGGCCAGACTCTCTGTACAAATGAAATTAATGTACGAGAGTCTGGTGGGACCAGGCTAATTGAATTTTGGGTTTTTTGAAGTAATTTATGTGTTTCTATCAATTAATTTTAGTAGCTGAAGGCAAATATAAAGTATTAAAGCATACAAGTCTTCGTAGTCGGGTTACCTTTTTAAGGATAGTCCTAGATTAAGACATTTGTTTGAGTTATCTCAACTGAAAATAACGTGCACATATAGATCTTAAAATATGCCAGTGCCATTGATTTGTCTCAAGATAAACACCAGTAGCATCTTTTTCTAAGGCATGTTTATAAAAGATGTTTTAACAACTTAATTTAACTAAGGCCTAGTCCTGGCTTTAGCTTAGCCTTGTCTGTAGAGTGTTCATTTAACAATGAATGGGGGTTTTGCTGTGAACATACACATATTGTTATATAAATAATGTACATCAATGCATTTTTTTGATCCAAAAATTAAAGTTTGTTGCCTCTAATTCAGTGTTTTTGAATGTCCTGCTATCAACTTTCTGGAAGTATCTGAAGTCAACATGAATTACGAGGCACTCAAGCATTTTGAACTCCTGCTGTCGTGGCTCTCTCCTTTGGGAGCTGGGTGTTGAACTTCATTGGACTTTTTTGGTTTGAACTGTCAAATGTGACCACTTAACTCTTTCACCGCCAGCATTTTTTAAAAAGTTGCCAGTCAGCGCCAGCGTTTTTTATGATTTTCACAAAAGTTTAATGCCTTCCAGAAAATTTTCTTCTTCAAATATATAAACATACAATATGTAAGGAATAATTGACGACGGGCCATTTAATTATAAGAAAATGATTCAAAGGACCGGAGTCAATTATTCCGCTTATACCACGGTTTACCACAAACATTGCTCTGGTGCCTATTTTTAAGACATTTGACAAGTTAGGTGTGCGGTTTACAGAAAAATAATCAACACCCATAGAACATTTCTCAGCCAATCAGAACGCAGCATTCAACAGACCCGTGGTATAAAGCAAATGAAAGAACAGACCCTCTGCTTTCAAACATAAAAAAACTTTCATCCTACCTTCAGTAGTTCTTTTGTAATCAGCTTTTGAATATGGGTAGGTTTCTGCAAAAACACCAAATTTTGAGCAAAAAGCTGAGATAATTCCATTTTTGTGACAGACTTTTCATAGAGATCCCATTCAGAGCGATCTTTAAAACAGACACAGACATGCAGCAGCTTGCCATAGGGCAATACTTCCGGGTTTAAAAAGTTGCGGAACTAGTGGATAATAGTGTTATTGCGGAAAGGTATTGGGGAAGCGTTTTCTCTTGATTGACAAGATATCTTGTCAATGGCAGGGAAAGAGTTAACTAACCAATACACTTCAGTCTTACTAAGTCTTCTTTGTGTGTTTGCAGTGATGTTTATTAACATGTATAAAATACTGATAAAACTATAAAACTGCACACTTACCTTTATAATGAGAGTCAAACAGGGCAGCAAAAAGGTCCCCGGTTCGAGCTCCGGCTAAGTCAGATGGCCTTTCTGTGTGGGGTTTGCATGTTCTTCTCGTGTCAGCGTGGGTTTACTCCGGGTATACCGGTCTCCTCCTACAGGTAAAACATGCAGGTTAGATGAATTGGAGATGCCAAATAGCATTTGTCTTCATCACATGACTGTATATAACACATTTTTTACCTATTACAGTTTTTCTCAGTCTCTTTGGAGCATTTCTCAGATTAGAAATTAATTTTCAAAACATTTTGTTCAACCTCTACATCATCAAGTCAGTTGTGCACAACATAAAAGCAATTTCTCATTGTTTTGGACAAATTGCAAATGCTTTAATACAATTTCGCCATTAAAAATGGTAAAAAGGTGAATTCATCACAGTTTACATCAGAAAATACTGACACTGATAATTGTGTAGGTGCACTTGGTATATTGTCAACATTTGACTAAACATTTTGACTCTCTTGTTCATTAACAATGACACACGGATTTGCTATTTTGATGGCACTAACATGTTCACTGATATAAAAATGTACTTTTAAGAGATGACCTAAAGATTTTGAACAAGTTACAGGCTTTTGCAGGACATCCATAATGTTGTGCAGTACAGATTGTTCTGAGAAATGCACGCATACATTTTAAGCTCCAAAGCAACTGAAAAAAACTGTAATTAATGCACCATGAACTAACATGAATAACTGTATTGACATTAACTAACATTAACAAGAATACATGCTGAAAAACTATATTGTTTATTGTTTGTTCAGGTTAGTTAATGGATTTATTAATGTTAATGTTAAAGTGTTACCAAATATTCCATAAAAACTTTACTTTGACATTAAAGCGTGTGAATTACAATGTTTTTTCTTTGAAATGTAATAATTTTTACTAACCTTTTACAATAAAAGAGAAGAGTTGAGAGAGTTGAGAGTTTGGTGCTGCTCTTTGTTGACTGATGATGCGTCACGGTTGTCACGGCAACTCAGCTCTCATCTAGAACTTAATGCAGAAACACTCAACATCAATATATATGTCAAAAAAATAAATTTCTCTGGCCAAAAATATTTTAAATACATGCTAAATACATTTTGTAAAAAGCAAAGCTTAATTTAATATTGCTTTTATTTGAAAAATATTTTGTTTAAACCTTCATATATTTACATATTTTTCAAAATGTATTTCAGAGCCAATTTTACAACCTATACAGCAAAAAAAAAGATTCCTGGCCAAAATATAAATGTTGTATAAAATGTATAAGTATATTTAAAATATAAATATATATATATATATATATATATATATATATATATATATATAAATAAAGGTATGAATTTTTGTAAATATATTCCAAAATATATTTCAGCAAATATATTTTTTGGCCATTTTTGTATATGTTAAAATATGTTTGTTTTTTTTTGGGCCGTATGGCTTTGATTACATAATGTAAGAGAGGCGGGGCTGTCAGATGCAGTAAGAGTGATGTTTACCTGTGGAGACAGTCTGACACCTACTAAAGTCATGTTGAACAAAATAAATAACAATGATATTACAAGAACAGTGTACAAATTGATCTTCATTGACTTGACTTGCAGTATATACTAAAGTATGAAGTTGACGTCATTGCCCCCATCTGGACACTTCTGATTAGTACAAAACCATCAAGTGTTTCATTTACTGTAGGACGATACTACTCTTCTAAAATGTATACACTTGATGTGTGAGTATAGTGTGTAGTTTAATTGTATAGTGTGTAGTATGTCATTTGGGACAGAGCTTATGAATAGTTTTCACTACAGGATTTGAAAAGAAGCCCAAACATCATGGTTGTGCGTCATTAGCGAGTCGTTTCCCATTGGGCCCATAGTCAGTGTCCTTTTAAAATAGTTTTAGGAAATTTGTCCAAACTTGCCCTAAAGCCAGAATTGAAATGTTTTCATAACCCTATAAAAAGTAATTTATAAAAGTGAATAAATGACCATTTCCAATTATCTAGGTACATTAGGTACATCTAGGTACATTATACATTGTATATTCTATTTTGAAACATATTTTAGGTTTAGCTAAGTGCCTTGTTTGCTTGTATAAGGATATTTTGTGTACGCAGCCACCCCTATAAAATCTCTGGCTCCTGCCTTGTTTACATTTCTGCAAGGAATTATTCTCATTATTTTGGAAACTCTTATTTTGCCAAAAATAGCTTCATCAAATGCATAACAACTATGCACTAAAACTGTAATGTTACAGGGATAGTTTCATTTACTCACTCTTATGTTGTTACAAACCTGTATATATTTCCTTGTTCTTCTGATGAACACAAAGAAAGATATTTTGAGAAATGTTTGTAACCAAACTGATCTGAGGCCGCATTGACTTCCATAGTATTCCTTTATTCTACTATAGACGTCAATGGGGCCTCACATTGGTTTGATTACAAATATTTCTCAAAATATCTTCCTATGTGTTCATCAGAACAAAGAACTATATACAGGTTTGATGACAGAACTTTAATTTTGGTTAAAATATCCATAGTATGGCTTACTCAGATCTAGAGGTCAGGACCTTTTCTAATGGTGTTTTTAAAGAAAAATGAAGGTGTATGTTCTATATTGTTCAGTGCATTACTGTGTAAAACACTAGTGTGAAGTAGAACTTAGTAATAAAAAAAACAATAAACCCCAACTAAGTGTATTTGCACACTGTTTGAAAAGTTGTACAATACATACGCCAAAGTCAAATTTTGCATGGACATGATACGCCAGTCCAGGCACGTGCAGAGGGGGGGGCGGTGGGTGCCCAAGCACCTGCCCCTTTACCCCTGGATGACCAAAGTGCCCTTTTTGTCAAGGCATTTTTTTGTAATTAAATGCCCTTTTGTGAAGGCCTGCCCAATCTAACTATTAGTAAAATTAATAAAAAATAATTTAGACGCAAATAAAATTAGTCACATGATGACGTATTGACCTTTCATTGGACAATCTCTTTAGGGACCATCACTAGCTAGCTCACAGCGCTAGCAGCGCCCACACGTGCACGACACGGTGCGCAGTAGAGGGAGGATCCCCCTCGAGCCGGCATTGAACCGAAGCGATGCTTGTTATATTGTTATTATTTTACAAGAACAACGTGAGGAGAGCATGCACAGCTTTTGTTTATTGCTGTCTGTGTGTATTAACATCTCTAGAACATTAGATGCAAACAGGGCTCTCAAGTCTCACGCATTCGGCGGGAGACACACGCATTTCAGCCAGTTGACTCGCCACACCTTGCATTTCTCACGCTGAAAAGAAAACATTCTTCCCATATAAAAACAATGGATGAAGCAAAGGCAGGGACGTTTTCTGCCGGGAGTTCATACAGGTAGCTGTCTCGAGTTTTTAGGTGTGCTCAACTTCATGCAGCAATGCAAGAACCGAAACGCACATGACATCAAAGTACCGCGAGAAATATTCGGGAAATCATACGGAGGAGTTTGATTTCAAATTGCTCTCGAGCTGTTCTAATGTCATCCACCTGTCACGCGGAGGTTGTTGGAAGAGCAAGATCCGATGAATACGGTAAAAAACTCGTTTAATTTTTGTATCATATTGAATTTACGATTCCTGGACTCGCCTTTAATAAAAGACAATGTGAGCTGATGTTGGGTAATATAGCCATACTCGTGCTAAATTATTAACTCAGTCAAAAACTCTCCAGCTTTGCAACCAGTTTTAGTTTACCTGAAAATAAAGAAAGTACTAGAGGCTTCATGAAATGAATGAAAGGAGAGATGAATGTCATTATTTTATTGCCCTGTCATCAAGGCATCAAAGTGTGCAAAAACACAACACAAACACGATTCAAAACTAAAATATGTAGGCTACTCTCTTTGTATACAAATTTCGAACAGGATTAGAATAGAATTATATTTTAAATATGACAACAAAAACACAAGCCTGTAAACGTAATAATATCTTAATGTCACAATGCAATAATATCATATAATTTTAAAACTGCATACTGTTCACACACACAAACACAAAATGAAATGCACTGTAAGTCGTTTTGGATAAAAGTGGCTGCCAAATGCATAAATATATAGATATAAAACTCAGTATATATAGATTTTTCTGTCTCACTCTATTTGCAAGGAAAGTAAAGAAAAACGTTAGACTTAAAATCATCTTTCTATTCTGTATTACTTTATTATTTGTTTCAGTTGTGTGCTTGCGTATCAGCGAGCAAAGTGCCCTTTTTATTCTTTGAGCACCTGCCCCTCCAATTGTCTCTGCACGGCCCTGCGCCAGTCCTTCCCGTTCACTTAATATAATCTTTTCATGTCATTTTATGTATTGGTTGTGTACTGGTATTTTTAAACCATTGTCTTTTGGGATTGGGGTTAGATTTGGGACTTGGATTAGTATGTTGTTGTATGTATAGGTTTCCTATTTTTAAACCATGCTCGCTTGAAGTTTGGGTTAGAATTTGAGTTAGGATGTCTGATATTTAACAGAAAGTTGTTCTAACTGCAATCCCAAGTGACAATGGTAAACAAAATTGGGAAAAAAGAAACCAATACATGAAATGGCACAAAAAGATGCACGGTGTTAAGTGAACGGGAAGGACTGGTATATCATATGCACGCAAATTTGAACTTGGTATATTGCATGACTTTTTAATGACGTGCTATTTATTATAGATAATTCCTGAAAATAGGTTGATATCAACAGTCACTTAATATTAATTATGCCAATAAACGGGCCATAACTAATTGCATTTCATCTACTTTAAGGAGATTGTCTGAGAATTTTAAACTCTCTGGGGCGGTTTCCCCGACAGGGATTAGACTAGTCCTAGACTAAAATAAATGTAAGAGAGTCCAAACTGAAAACAACTTGCAGTGACATATCTTAAAATACATCAGTGCCCTTTGTTTTGACTCAAAATGCACACAAGTGATGTTTTCGTAAGGCATGTTTGCTAAAACTAGTTATATTTCCTAATTAAACTAAGGCCTAGTCCTGGCTTAAGCTAATCTTTGTCTGGTAAACCACCCCTCTATGTTTTCTACACTGAAGATTCATAATTTTACAAATAATTTTACAGATTCATAATTTTACAGAATACACCCTATATCAAATCACTGTATTATTACTTGTATGCATTTATGGGAGAATGCTAGTTCATTTTGACCATGAATTGAACCAATGCAGCATCATTTAATGGTGGGTATGCACAGGGATGAGCAGCATTTGAAATATACTAGGCTTTATGCCCAGCTGCATTACTTCCTGCCTGACCTCAGTAGTCAGAACAACAATAATCAGACACACCTGGATTAATCAGTTTGTCCAATAATGGCAGACAGGAAACAAGGAGCTGGCTGAAGTTCAGGAAGTAGTGCAGCTGGGCATAAAGCCTATTGCTAACAAAATAAATGACCATAAGTTTCACTTTAGCACACTGTAGCAGATCATAATGTCACGGAGTGACTTTTAGGGCGGAACTAAAAGTAAGAGGAGAAGTTCCGCCCGGACCGAATTGTACAAACACCCGTCACTTCCTGGTTCTCCATGGCAACTCAAATTGGGCTTTATTAGTCACAGGTGGAGAAATCAACGTTGCAATGTTTGATTGGGCAATGCAGCAAAGAGGAAACATACAAATAGTGCATCAGAGGCACAGGAGAGCGGTCGATTTTCGGGCGAATTCCCTTCCGCCAAGGGCGAAGCAAACGACGCAAGCTTTCTGAAGAGTCCGCAAAGAAACACTGCGGGTGAGACTGTGTGTTCTGCTACAGAGGCGAGGCAAACAGGCAGAGGCATTTGAGAGGATTCGCTAAACGGATAAAGCGCTTGGAGACTAACAACCAAAGAAGGTTTGAAGAAAGCGAAGTTTAAAGAGCTGTGTACTTACCAGTGTGTGAATGCTGTATTGAAGGCTGTGTAGAGAGACGATCCCAGAGCAGAAACACCACAGCATTGTTGGGGGTTTGGAAAGCAGTACGAGGAGAAAGAGTGATAAGGAGGAGAAAAGGCAAACCATTACGGAAGTTATGAGTACAGCGGTTTTGTTGCTTTCGTTGATACACCAGAAAACGGAGACTAATACCTGTGTACGGGTGGGTGAGCCGGAGGATTAAAGGGCAACGCATACCACAGTGTGGGTATTAGAAACATCAATACCACTGCCCGTGTCAGCGAACCCAACTCTTCCTTCAGGGTGGACCTTGACTTAGTGCGGAGTATTGGCCTTATAAGTCACTAAAGTGTGTGTATTGCAGTGGGTGAGTGTGCTTTTTACGTGTGTGCACCTGAAGTCTTGCAGTGCTGTGCTGTGTCTTCTGTTGTCTGTACTCGCCTCTAGGTCAAGCAAATCCCTGTGGAAGTCACGTGAGCTGGTGTGGCGGTGACCACCATTCTGTACCTACCCACCTATAACTGTGTGAATGTAAGTGTGAGTAGGTGTGTAAGTGTGAGAAAGTGTGTAAATGGGAGTAAGTGTGTAAATGTCAGTGAGTGTGAGTAAGTGTGAGTGTAAGTGTTAGTAAGTGTGTAAATGTGAGTGTGTAAATGTAAGTGAATGTGAGTAAGTGTGTAAATGTGAGTAAGTGTGTAAATGTCAGTGAGTGTGAGTAAGTGTGAGTGAGTGTGAATGTAAGTGTTAGTAAGTGTGCAAATGTGAGTGAGTGTAAGTAAGTGTGAGAGTGAGTAAGTGTGTAAATGTGAGTAAGTGTGAGTGGGTGTTAGTGTGGGAGTAAGTGTGAGCAAGTGTGTCAATTTGAATTAGTGTGAATGTAAGTGTTAGTAAGTGTGTAAATGTGAGTAAGTGTGAGTGTAAGTGTGAGTGAGTTAGTGTAAATGAGTGGGTGTGAGAAACTGTGAGAGTAAGTGTGAGCAAGTGTGTCAATGTGAGTGAGTGTGAGCAAGTGTGAATTTAAGTGTTAAAAAGTGTGTAAATGTGAGCAAGTGTGAGTAAGTGCGAGTGTGAGTAAGTGTGTAAATGTGAGTAATTGTGTGTGGGTGTGAGTAAGTGTGAGCAAGTGTGTCAATGTGAGTGAGTGTGAGTCATTGTGAGTCAGTTTGAACGTAAGTGTTAGTAAGTGTGTAAATGTGAGTGTGTAAATGTAACCAAGTGTAAGTAAGTGTGTAAATGTGAGAAAGTGTGTAAATGTCAGTTAGTGTGAGTAAGTGTAAGAGTTAGTGTGAGCAAGTGTGTCAATGTGAGTGAGTGTGAGTAAGTGTGAGTGAGTGTGAATGTAAATGTTAGTAAGTGTGTAAATGTGAGTAAGTGTAAGTGTGAGTGAGTTAGTGTAAATGAGTGGGTGTGAGTAACTGTGAGAGTGAGTGTGAGCAAATGTGTCAATGTGAGTGAGTGTGAGTAAGTGTGAGTGAGTGTGAATGTAAGTGTTAGTTAGTGTTAGTGAGTGTGTAAATGTGAGCGAGTGTGAGTAAGTGTGAGTGTCAGTGTGTAAATGTGAGTAAGTGTGAGAGTAAGTGTGAGCAAGTGTGTCCATGTGAGTGAGTGAGTGTGAGTGAGTGAGAATGTAAGTGTTAGTAAGTGTGTAAATTTGAGTAAATGTGAGTTTAAGTGAAAGTGAGTTAGTGTAAATGATATGTGTGAGTAACTGTGAGAGTAAGTGTGAGCAAGTGTGTCAATGTGACTGAGTGTGAATGTAAGAGTTAGTAAGTGTGTAAATGTGAGTGAGTGTGTAAATGTGAGCAAGTGTAAGTGTGTACATGTGAGTAAGTGGGTAAATGGGAGTAAGTGTGTAAATGTCAGTGAGTGTGAGTAAGTATGAGTGTAAGTAAGTGTGAGTGTGAATAAGTGTGTAAATGTGAGTAAGTGTGTGTGAGTGAGTGTAAGTAAGTGTGTAAATGTGAGTAAGTGTGTAAATGGGAGTAAGTGTGTAAATGTCAGTTAGTGTGAGTAAGTGTGAGTGTAAGTGTTAGTAAGTGTGTAAAAGTGAGTGTGTAAATGTAATTGAATGTGAGTAAGTGTGTAAATGTGAGTAGGTGTGTAAATGTCAGTGAGTGTGAGTAAGTGTGAGTGACTGTGAATGTAAGTGTTAGTAAGTGTGCAAATGTGAGTAAGTGTGAATGAAAGTGTTAAAAACTGTTTTAAATGTTATTGATTGTGTAAATGTGAGAAAGTTTGTAAATGTCAGTGAGCGTGAGTAAGTGTAAGTGTGAGTAAGTGTGTAAATGGGAGTACGTGTGTAAATGTCAGTGAGTGTGAGCAAGTGTGTCAATGTGAGTGAGTGTGAGTAAGTGTGAGTGAGTGTGAATGTAAATGTGAGTGAGTGTGTAAATGTGAGCGAGTGTGTGTGAGTGTGAGTAAGTGTGTAAATATGAGTAAGTGTGAGAGTAAGTGTGAGCAAGTTTGTCAATGTGAGTGAGTGTAAGTGTGAGTGAGTGAGTGTGAATGAAAGTGTTAAAAAGTGTGTAAATGTGAGTAAAAGTAAGTGTGAGTGTGTCAATGTGAGTTAGTGTGATTGGGTGTTAGTAAGTGTGAGCAAGTGTGTCAATGTGAGTGAGTGAGTGAGTGAGTGAGTGTCAATGTAAGTGTTAGTAAGTATGTAAATTTGAGTAATTGTGAGTTTAAGTGTAAATGAGTTAGTGTAAATGAGTGGGTGCGAGTAACTGTGAGAGTAAGTGTGGGCAAGTGTGTCAATGTGAGTGAGTGTGAGTAAGTGTGAGTGAGTGTGAATGTAAGTGTTAGTAAGTGTGTGAATGTAAGTGTTAGTAAGTGTGTAAATGTGCGTGAGTGTGTAAATGTGAGCGAGTGTAAGTGTGTAAATGTGAGTAAGTGTGTAAATGGGAGTAAGTTGGTAAATGTCAGTGAGTGTGAGTAAGTGTGAGTGTAAGTGTTAGTAAGTGTGTAAATGTGAGTGTGTAAATGTAAGCGAATGTGAGTAAGTGTGAGTGTGAGTGTGTGTAAATGTGAGTAAGTGTGTAAATATCAGTGAGTGTGAGTAAGTGTGAGTGTGAGTAAGTGTGTAAATGTGAGCAAGTGTGTAAATGTCAGTGAGTGTGAGTAAGTGTTAGTGTAAGTGTTAGTAAGTGTTTAAATGTTATTGTGTAAATGTAAGCGAAAGTGAGTAAGTGTGTAAATGTAAGTGAGTGTGAGTGAGTGTGAATGTAAGTGTTAGTAAGTGTGCAAATGTGAGTGAATGTGAGTAAGTGTGAGAGTGAGTAAGTGTGTAAATGTTAGTGGGTGTGAGTAAGTGTGAGAGTAAGTGTGAGCAAATGTGTCAATGTGAGTGAGCGTGAATGTAAGTGTTAGTAAGTGTGTAAATGTAAGTAAGTGTGAGTGTAATTGTGAGTAAGTTAGTGTAAATGAGTGGGTGTGAGTAAGTGTGAGCAAGTGTGTCAATGTGAGTGAGTGTGAGTGAGTGTGAATGTAAGTGTTAGTAAGTGTGCAAATGTGAGTGAGTGTGAGTAAGTGTGAGAGTGTGTAAGTGTGTAAATGTGAGTAAGTGTGAGTGGGTGTGAGTAAGTGAGAGTAAGTGTGAGAAAGTGTGTCAATGTGAGTGAGTGTGAATGTAAGTGTTAGTAAGTGTGTAAATGTGAGTAAGTGTGAGTGAATTACTGTAAATGAGTGGGTGTGAGAAACTGTGAGAGTAAGTGTGAGCAAGTGTGTCAATGTGAGTGAGTGTGAGTGAGTGTGATTGAAAGTGTTAAAAAGTGTGTAAATGTTAGTGAGTGTGTCAATGTGAGTTAGTGTGAGTGGGTGTGAGTAAGTGTGAAAGTAAGTGTGAGCAAGTGTGTCAATGTGAGTGAGTGAGTGAGTGTGAGTGAGTGTCAATGTAAGTGTTAGTAAGTATGTACATTTGAGTAATTGTGAGTTTAAGTGTAAGTGAGTTTGTATAAATAAGTGGGTGTGAGTAAGTGTGGGTAAGTGTGTCAATGTGAGTGAGTGTGAGTAAGTGTGAGTGAGCGTGAATGTAAGTGTTAGTAAGTGTGTAAATGTGAGTGAGTGTGTAAATGTGAGCGAGTGTGTGTAAATGTGAGTAAGTGTGAGTATGTGTGTAAATGGGAGTAAGTTGGTAAATGTCAGTGAGTGTGAGTAAGTGTGAGTGTAAGTGTTAGTAAGTGTGTAAATGTGAGTGTGTAAAGCGAATGTGAGTAAGTGTGTAAATGTGAGTGAGTGTGAGAGTAAGTGTGAGCAAGTGTGTCAGTGTGAGTGAGTGAGTGTGAGTGAGTGTCAATGAAAGTGTTAGTAAGTATGTAAATTTGAGAAATTGTGAGTTTAATTGTAAGTGAGTTAGTGTAAATGAGTGGGTGCGAGTAACTGTGAATGTAAGTGTTAGTAAGTGTGTAAATGGGAGTAAGTTGGTAAATGTCAGTGAGTGTAAGTGTGAGTGTAAGTGTTAGTAAGTGTGTAAATGTGAGTGTGTAAATGTGAGTAAGTGTGTAAATGTCAGTGAGTGTAAGTGTGAGTGTAACTGTTAGTAAGTTTGTAAATGTGAGTGTGTAAATGTAAGCGAATGTGAGTAAGTGTGTAAATGTATGAGAGTGTGAGTGAGTGTGAATGTAAGTGTTAGTAAGTGTGCAAATGTGAATGAATGTGAGTAAGTGTGAGAGTAAGTGTGAGCAAGTGTGTCAATGTGAGTGAGTGTGAGTAAGTTTGAATGTAAGTGTTAGTAAGTGTGCAAATGTGAGTGAGAGTGAGTAAGTGTGAGAGTGAGTAAGTGTGTAAATGTGAGTGAGTGAGTGAGTGTGAGTGAGTGTCAATGTAAGTGTTAGTAAGTATGTAAATTTGAGTAATTGTGAGTTTAAGTGTAAGTGAGTTAGTATAAATGAGTGGGTGTGAGTAAATGTGAGAGTAAGTGTGAACAAGTGTGTCAATGTGAGTGAGTGTGAGTAAGTTTAAGTGAGCGTGAATGTAAGTGTTAGTAAGTGTGTAAATGTGAGTGAGTGTGTAAATGTGAGCGAGTGTAAGTGTGTAAATGGGAGTAAGTGTGTAAATGGGAGTAAGTTGGTAAATGTCAGTGAGTGTGAGTAAGTGTGATTGTAAGTGTTAGTAAGTGTGTAAATGTGAGTGTGTAAATGTAAGCGAATGTGAGTAAGTGTGTAAATGTGAGTAAGTGTGTAAATGTGAGTAAGTGTGTAAATGTGGGTAAGTGTGTAAATGTGAGTGAGTGTGAGAGTAAGTGTGAGCAAGTGTGTCAATGTGAGTGAGTGAGTGTGAGTGAGTGTCAATGAAACTGTTAGTAAGTATGTACATTTGAGTAATTGTGAGTTTAATTGTGAGTTAGTGTAAATGAGTGGGTGTGAGTAAATGTCAGTGAGTGTGAATGTAAGTGTTAGTAAGTGTGTAAATGTGAGTGAGTGTGTAAATGTGAGCGAGTGTAAGTGTGTAAATGTGAGTAAGTGTGTAAATGGGAGTAAGTTGGTAAATGTCAGTGAGTGTGAGTAAGTGTGATTGTAAGTGTTAGTAAGTGTGTAAATGTGAGTGTGTAAATGTAAGCGAATGTGAGTAAGTGTGTAAATGTGAGTAAGTGTGTAAATGTGAGTAAGTGTGTAAATGTGAGTAAGTGTGTAAATGTCAGTGAGTGTGAGTAAGTGTGAGTAAGTGTGTAAATGTGAGCAAGTGTGTAAATGCCAGTGAGTGTGAGTAAGTGTGAGTGTAACTGTTAGTAAGTGTGTAAATGTGAGTGTGTAAATGTAAGCGAATGTGAGTAAGTGTGTAAATGTACGTGAGTGTGAGTGAGTGTGAAAGTAAGTGTGAGCAAGTGTGTCAATGTGAGTGAGTGTGAGTGAGGGTGAATGTAAGTGTTAGTAAGTGTGCAAATGTGAGTAAGTGTGAGTGGGTGTGAGTAAGTGTGAGAATAAATGTGAGCAAGTGTGTCAATGTGAGTGAGTGTGAATGTAAGTGTTAGTAAGTGTGTCAATGTGAGTAAGTGTGAGTGTAAGTGTTAGTGAATTAGTGTAAAGGAGTGGGTGTGAGAAACTGTGAAAGTAAGTGTGAGCAAGTGTGTCAATGTGAGTGAGTGTGAATGTAAGTGTTAAAAAGTGTGTAAATGTAGCAAGTGTGAGTAAGTGCGAGTGTGAGTGAGTGTGTCAATGTGAGTAAGTGTGAGTCATTGGGAGTCAGTGTGAATGTAAGTGTTAGTAAGTGTGTAAATGTGAGTGTGTAAATGTAAGCAAGTGTGAGTAAGTGTGTAAATGTGAGCAAGTGTGTAAATGTCACAGAGTGTGAGTAAGTGTAAGTGTGAGTAAGTGTGTAAATGGGAGTATGTGTGTGTAAATGTGAGTGAGAGTGAGTAAGTGTAAGAGTTAGTGTGAGCAAGTGTGTCAATGTGAGTGAGTAAGTGTGAGTGTGAATGTAAATGTTAGTAAGTGTGTAAATGTGAGTAAGTGTGTAAATGTGAGTGAGTGTGAGAGTGTGAGCAAGTGTGTCAATGTGAGTGAGTGAGTGTGAGTGAGTGTCAATGAAAGTGTTAGTAAGTGTGTAAATGTGAGTGTGTTAATGTAAGCAAATGTGAGTAAGTGTGTAAATGTGAGTAAATGTGTAAATGTGAGTAAGTGTGTAAATGTCAGTGAGTGTGAGTAAGTGTGAGTGTGAGTAAGTGTGTGAATTTTGAGCAAGTGTGTAAATGTCAGTGAGTGTGAGTAAGTGTGATTGTAAGTGTTAGTAAGTGTGTAAATGTGAGTGTGTTAATGTAAGCAAATGTGAGTAAGTGTGTAAATGTGAGTAAGTGTGAGTGAATTACTGTAAATGAGTGGGTGTGAGAAACTGTGAGAGTAAGTGTGAGCAAGTGTGTCAATGTGAGTGAGTGTGATTGAAAGTGTTAAAAAGTGTGTAAATGTTAGTGAGTGTGTCATTGTGAGTTAGTGTGAGTGGGTGTGAGTAAGTGTGAGAGTAAGTGTGAGCAAGTGTGTCAATGTGAGTGAGTGAGTGAGTGTGAGTGAGTGTCAATGTAAGTGTTAGTAAGTATGTAAATTTGAGTAATTGTGAGTTTAAGTGTAAGTGAGTTAGTATAAATGAGTGGGTGTGAGTAAGTGTGGGTAAGTGTGTCAATGTGAGTGAGTGTGAGTAAGTGTGAGTGAGCGTGAATGTAAGTGTTAGTAAGTGTGTAAATGTGAGTGAGTGTGTAAATGTGAGCGAGTCTGTGTAAATGTGAGTAAGTGTGAGTATGTGTGTAAATGGGAGTAAGTTGGTAAATGTCAGTGAGTGTGAGTAAGTGTGAGTGTAAGTGTTAGTAAGTGTGTAAATGTGAGTGTGTAAATGTAAGCGAATGTGAGTAAGTGTGTAAATGTGAGTGAGTTTGAGAGTAAGTGTGAGCAAGTGTGTCAGTGTGAGTGAGTGAGTGTGAGTGAGTGTCAATGAAAGTGTTAGTAAGTATGTAAATTTGAGAAATTGTGAGTTTAATTGTAAGTGAGTTAGTGTAAATGAGTGGGTGCGAGTAACTGTGAATGTAAGTGTCAGTAAGTGTGTAAATGTGAGTGAGTGTGTAAATGTGAGAGAGTGTAAGTGTGTAAAGTGAGTAAGTGTGTAAATGGGAGTAAGTTGGTAAATGTCAGTAAGTTGTGTAAGTGTGAGTGTAAGTGTTAGTAAGGTTGTAAATGTGAGTGTGTAAATGTGAGTAAGTGTGTAAATGTCAGTGAGTGTAAGTGTGAGTGTAACTGTTAGTAAGTTTGTAAATGTGAGTGTGTAAATGTAAGCGAATGTGAGTAAGTGTGTAAATGTATGAGAGTGTGAGTGAGTGTGAATGTAAGTGTTAGTAAGTGTGCAAATGTAAATGAATGTGAGTAAGTGTGAGAGTAAGTGTGAGCAAGTGTGTCAATGTGAGTGAGTGTGAGTAAGTTTGAATGTAAGTGTTAGTAAGTGTGCAAATGTGAGTGAGAGTGAGTAAGTGTGAGAGTGAGTAAGTGTGTAAATGTGAGTGAGTGAGTGTCAATGTAAGTGTTAGTAAGTATGTAAATTTGAGTAAATGTGAGTTTAAGTGTAAGTGAGTTAGTATAAATGAGTGGGTGTGAGTAAATGTGAGAGTAAGTGTGGGCAAGTGTGTCAATGTGTGTGAGTGTGAGTGAGTGTGAATGTAAGTGTTAGTAAGTGTGTAAATGTGAGTGAGTGTGTAAATGTGATCGAGTGTAAGTGTGTAAATGTGAGTAAGTGTGTAAATGTGAGTAAGTGTGTAAATGGGAGTAAGTTGGTAAATGTCAGTGAGTGTGAGTAAGTGTTAGTAAGTGTGTAAATGTGAGTGTGTAAATGTAAGCGAATGTGAGTAAGTGTGTAAATGTGAATAAGTGTGTAAATGTGAGTAAGTGTGTAAATGTGAGTAAGTGTGTAAATGTGAGTGAGTGTGAGAGTAAGTGTGAGCAAGTGTGTCAATGTGAGTGAGTGAGTGTGAGTGAGTGTCAATGAAAGTGTTAGTAAGTATGTACATTTGAGTAATTGTGAGTTTAATTGTAAGTGAGTTAGTGTAAATGAGTCGGTGTGAGTAAATGTCAGTGAGTGTGAATGTAAGTGTTAGTAAGTGTGTAAATGTGAGTGAGTGTGTAAATGTGAGCGAGTGTAAGTGTGTAAATGTGAGTAAGTGTGTAAATGGGAGTAAGTTGGTAAATGTCAGTGAGTGTGAGTAAGTGGGATTGTAAGTGTTAGTAAGTGTGTAAATGTGAGTGTGTAAATGTAAGTGAATGTGAGTAAGTGTGTAAGAGTGAGTGAGTGTGTAAATGTGAGTAAGTGTGTAAATGTGAGTAAGTGTGTAAATGTCAGTGAGTGTGAGTAAGTGTGAGTAAGTGTGTAAATGTGAGCAAGTGTGTAAATGCCAGTGAGTGTGAGTAAGTGTGAGTGTAACTGTTAGTAAGTGTGTAAATGTGAGTGTGTAAATGTAAGCGAATGTAAGTGTGTAAATGTACGTGAGTGTGAGTGAGTGTGAAAGTAAGTGTGAGCAAGTGTGTCAATGTGAGTGAGTGTGAGTGAGGGTGAATGTAAGTGTTAGTAAGTGTGCAAATGTGAGTGAGTGTGAGTAAGTGTGTAAATGTGAGTAAGTGTGAGTGGGTGTGAGTAAGTGTGAGAATAAATGTGAGCAAGTGTGTCAATGTGAGTGAGTGTGAATGTAAGTGTTAGTAAGTGTGTAAATGTGAGTAAGTGTGAGTGTAAGTGTTAGTGAATTAGTGTAAAGGAGTGGGTGTGAGAAACTGTGAAAGTAAGTGTGAGCAAGTGTGTCAATGTGAGTGAGTGTGAATGTAAGTGTTAAAAAGTGTGCAAATGTAGCAAGTGTGAGTAAGTGCGAGTGTGAGTGAGTGTGTCAATGTGAGTAAGTGTGAGTCATTGTTAGTCAATGTGAATGTAAGTGTTAGTAAGTGTGTAAATGTGAGTGTGTTAATGTAAGCAAGTGTGAGTAAGTGTGTAAATGTGAGCAAGTGTGTAAATGTCACGGAGTGTGAGTAAGTGTGAGTGAGTATAAATGTAAATGTCAGTAAGTGTATAAATGTGAGTAAGTGTGAGTGTAAGTGTGAGTGAGTTAGTGTAAATGAGTGGATGTGAGTAACTGTGAGAGTAAGTGTAAGCAAATGTGTCAATGTGAGTGAGTGTGAGTAAGTGTAAGTGAGTGTGTATGTAAGTGTTAGTAAGTGCGTAAATGTGAGTGAGTGTGTAAATGTGAGCGAGTGTGAGTAAGTGTGAGTAAGTGTGTAAATGTTAGTAAGTGTGAGCAAGTGTGTCAATGTGAGTGAGTGAGTGTGAGTGAGTGTCAATGAAAGTGTTAGTAAGTATGTACATTTGAGTAATTGTGAGTTTAATTGTAAGTGAGTTAGTGTAAATGAGTGGGTGTGAGTAAATGTCAGTGAGTGTGAATGTAAGTGTTAGTAAGTGTGTAAATGTGAGTGAGTGTGTAAATGTGAGCGAGTGTAAGTGTGTAAATGTGAGTAAGTGTGTAAATGGGAGTAAGTTGGTAAATGTCAGTGAGTGTGAGTAAGTGGGATTGTAAGTGTTAGTAAGTGTGTAAATGTGAGTGTGTAAATGTAAGTGAATGTGTGTAAGAGTGAGTGAGTGTGTAAATGTGAGTAAGTGTGTAAATGTGAGTAAGTGTGTAAATGTCAGTGAGTGTGAGTAAGTGTGAGTAAGTGTGTAAATGTGAGCAAGTGTGTAAATGCCAGTGAGTGTGAGTAAGTGTGAGTGTAACTGTTAGTAAGTGTGTAAATGTGAGTGTGTAAATGTAAGCGAATGTAAGTGTGTAAATGTACGTGAGTGTGAGTGAGTGTGAAAGTAAGTGTGAGCAAGTGTGTCAATGTGAGTGAGTGTGAGTGAGGGTGAATGTAAGTGTTAGTAAGTGTGCAAATGTGAGTGAGTGTGAGTAAGTGTGTAAATGTGAGTAAGTGTGAGTGGGTGTGAGTAAGTGTGTAAATGTGAGTAAGTGTGAGTGGGTGTGAGTAAGTGTGAGAATAAATGTGAGCAAGTGTGTCAATGTGAGTGAGTGTGAATGTAAGTGTTAGTAAGTGTGTAAATGTGAGTAAGTGTGAGTGTAAGTGTTAGTGAATTAGTGTAAAGGAGTGGGTGTGAGAAACTGTGAAAGTAAGTGTGAGCAAGTGTGTCAATGTGAGTGAGTGTGAATGTAAGTGTTAAAAAATGTGCAAATGTAGCAAGTGTGAGTAAGTGCGAGTGTGAGTGAGTGTGTCAATGTGAGTAAGTGTGAGTCATTGTTAGTCAATGTGAATGTAAGTGTTAGTAAGTGTGTAAATGTGAGTGTGTAAATGTAAGCAAGTGTGAGTAAGTGTGTAAATGTGAGCAAGTGTGTAAATGTCACGGAGTGTGAGTAAGTGTGAGTGAGTATAAATGTAAATGTCAGTAAGTGTATAAATGTGAGTAAGTGTGAGTGTAAGTGTGAGTGAGTTAGTGTAAATGAGTGGATGTGAGTAACTGTGAGAGTAAGTGTAAGCAAATGTGTCAATGTGAGTGAGTGTGAGTAAGTGTAAGTGAGTGTGTATGTAAGTGTTAGTAAGTGCGTAAATGTGAGTGAGTGTGTAAATGTGAGCGAGTGTGAGTAAGTGTGAGTAAGTGTGTAAATGTTAGTAAGTGTGAGCAAGTGTGTCAATGTGAGTGAGTGTGAGTAAGTGTGAGTCAGTGTGAATGTGAGTGTAAGTGTGTAAATGTAAGTAAGTGTGAGTGGATGTGAGTGGGTGTGAGCAAGTGTGAAAGTGAGTGTGAGCAAGTGTGTCAATGTGAGTGAGTGTGAGTGAGTGTAAGGGCCCTATTTTAACGATCTGAAACGCAAGTGCGAAGCGCAGAGCGCAAGTGAATTTGTGGGCGGATCTTGGGCGCTGTTGCTATTTTCACGGCGGGAGAAATAAGTCTTGCGCCGGGCGCAAATCAATACGGGGTTGGTCTGAAGTAGGTTCATTATTCATAGGTGTGGGTTGGGCGTAACGTCAAATAAACCAATCAGAACGCTATCCAACATTCCCTTTAAATGCAAGGGCGCAAGTTCCATGGCGGGTTGCTATTATTATGACGGATTTACTAGGCGCACGCCAGGAGCGGTTCACAGCCGAGGAGACCCACGTTCTTGTAAGAGCAGTCAAAGACAGAGAAGTTGTTTTGTATGAGGATGGGAGAAACCCGCCCGAATCAGCGTCGGTTAAACAGGCGTGAGAGGAAATAGCCGCAATTGTCTCATCAGCTGCGCCAAGCACTACAATAATGTCAGGAGACGGGGGATCCCAAGCTTGCCAGCATAAATCGGGCACGCCGGGCACACAGGAGGACATCGCTGCGTCCACCCTCACAGCTGAAGGGGTTTGGGGGCTTTGAAATCGGACACAAGAAACGCAAGGTCCAACCCCAAAGTACACTTACAAATCAAGTTCATATACATAAAGGTTTCTTATGAAAACATTTTAATTATTATTTACATAAAATAAACGTAATACAGTCACACAACAAACTTATGAAAATATTTTAATCGTTATTTGCATGATAATTGTTTAACGCTGCCACACAAAATAAATAAAAACTATCACCACAATGCTCACCACTATGATTTCCCTTATCTCATATATTAATATTTTTTATTGTAACAATTTATGATGATTTCCCTTATCTTATATTTTTTATTGTAAAAATTTATGATTTGCAAAAATAACTGTTGCATCTGTGTAGATTAGATAAGCAATGCGCGTTGTGCACGCTATACATTATGGTCAAGCATGCGCCCTTAAAATAGCATAATGAACCACGCGCAACGCGCCACTGACTTTAGACTAGTTTTTTTTGGTTAGTAGCGCAATTGTTTTTTGAAACTGCAAAATAGCATAAGAGATGGTTTGCGCCGGAGCACGCCTCCTTTTTTGCGCTGAACCGCCCAGGGAGCGCAAGTTCATTCCCTAGTTTGCCGACGTGCGTCTGTGGAGGGAAAAACCCGCTGTGCACCGGTGCAAAATACGAAATGATACATGCGTAACTGACAAAGTCAATTGCGCTGGGTGCAAGATAGGGCCCTAAATGTGAGTGTTAGTAAATGTGTAAATCTGAGTAATTGTGAGTGTAAGTTTGAGTGAGTTAGTGTAAATGAGTGAGTGTGAGTAACTGTGGGAGTAAGTATGAGCAAGTGTGTCAATGTGAGCCAGTGTGAGTAAGTGTGAGTCTGAGTAAGTGTGTAAATGTGAGTAAGTGTTAGTGGGTGTGAGTAAGTGTGAGTAAGTGTAAATGTAAATGTCAGTAAGTGTGTAAATGGGAGTGAGTGTGAGTAAGTGTGGGAGTAAGTGTGAGCAAGTGTGTCAATGTGACTGAGTGTGAGTGAGTGTAAATGTAAGTGTTAGTAAGTGTGTAAATGTGAGTGTAAGTGTGAGTGAGTTAGTGTAAATGAGTGGGTGTGAGTAACTGTGAGAGTAAGTGTGAGCAAGTGTGTCAATGTGAGTGAGTTAGTGTGAGTGAGTGTGAATGTAAATGTGATTAAGTGTGTAAATGTCAGTGAGTGTGTAAATGTGAGTGAGTGTGAGTAAGTGTGTAAACGTCAGTGAGTGTGAGTAAGTGTGAGTGTGATTAAGTGTGTAAATGGGAGTAAGTGTGTAAATGGGAGTGAGTGTGAGTAAGTGTGTAAATGTGAGTAAGTGTGAGTGGGTGTGAGTAAGTGTGAGAGTGAGTGTGAGCAAGTGTGTCAATGTGAGTGAGTGAGTGTGAGTGAATGTAAATGTGAGTGTTAGTAAATCTGAGTAATTGTGAGTGTAAGTGTGAGTGAGTTAGTGTAAATGAGTGGGTGTGAGTAACTGTGAGAGTAAGTATGAGCAAGTGTGTCAATGTGAGCCAGTGTGAGTAAGTGTGAGTCTGAGTAAGTGTGTAAATGAGAGTAAGTGTGTAAATGTCAGTGAGTGTGAGTAAGTGTAAGTGTAAGTGTTAGTAAGTGTGTAAATGTGAGTGTGTAAATATAAGCGAATGTGAGTGTGTAAATGTGAGTAAGTGTTTAAATGTCAGTAAGTGTGAATGTAAGTGTGAGCAAGTGTGTCAATGTGAGTGAGTGTGAGTGAGTGTAAATGTAATTGTGTAAATGTGAGGAATTGTGAGTGTAAGTGTGAGCAACTGTGTCAATGTGAGGGAGTGTGAATATAAGTGTTAGTAAGTGTGTAAATGTTAGTGAGTGTGTAAATGTGAGCGAGTGTGAGTAAGTGTGAGCGTAAGTGTGTAAAGGCGAGTAAGTGTGAGTGGGTGTGAGTAAGTGTGAGAGTAAGTGTGAGCATGTGTGTCAATGTGAGTGAATGTGAGTAAGTGTGAGTGAGTGTAAATGTAAATGTCAGTAAGTGTGTAAATGTGAGTAAGTGTAAGTGTGAGTGGGTATGAGTAAGTGTGAGAGTGAGTGTGAGCAAGTGTGTCAATGTGAGTGAGTGAGTCTGAGTGTAAATGTAAGTGTTAGTAAGTGTGTAAATGTGAGTAAGTGTGAGTGAGTGTGAATGTAAGTGTTAGCAAGTGTGTAAATGTGAGTGAGTGTGTAAATGTGACTGAGTGTGAGTAAGTGTGAGTGTAAGTGTGTAAATGTGAGTAAGTGTGAGTGGGTGTGAGTAAGTCTGAGCAAGTGTGTCCATGTGAGTGAGTGTGAGTCAGTGTGAATGTAAGTGTTAGTAAGTGTGTAAATGTGAGTGTGTAAAAATAAGCAAGTGTGAGTAAGTGTGAGTAAGTGTGTAAATGTGAGCAAGTGTGTAAATGTCAGTGAGTGTGAGTAAGTGTGAGTGGGTTTGAGTGTTTGTGAGTAACTGTGAAAGTAAGTGTGAGCAAGTGTGTCAATGTGAGTGAGTGTGAGTAAGTGTGAGTGAGTGTAAATGTAAATGTCAGTAAGTGTATAAATGTGTGTAAGTGTGAGTGAGTTAGTGTAAATGAGTGGATGTGAGTAACTGTGAGAGTAAGTGTGAGCAAATGTGTCAATGTGAGTGAGTGTGAGTAAGTGTAAGTGAGTGTGTATGTAAATGTTAGTAAGTGTGAGTGTGAGTAAGTGTGTAAATGTAAGTGTGAGCAAGTGTGTCAATGAGAGTGAGTGTGAGTAAGTGTGAGTCAGTGTGAATGTGAGTGTAAGTGTGTAAAGCGAGTAAGTGTGTAAATGTAAGTAAGTGTGAGTGGATGTGAGTGGGTGTGAGTAAGTGTGAGAGTGAGCAAGTGTGTCAATGTGAGTGAGTGTGAGTGAGTGTAAATGTGAGTGTTAATAAATGTGTAAATCTGAGTAATTGTGAGTGTTAGTGTGAGTGAGTTAGTGTAAATGAGTGGGTGTGAGTAACTGTGAGAGTAAGTATGAGCAAGTGTGTCAATGTGAGCCAGTGTGAGTAAGTGTAAGTGTGAGTCTGAGTAAGTGTGTAAATGGGAGTAAATGTGTAAATGTCAGTGAGTGTGAGTAAGTGTGAGTGTAAGTGTTAGTAAGTGTGTAAATGTGAGTGTGTAAATGTAAGCAAATGTGAGTGTGTAAATGTGAGTAAGTGTGTAAATGTCAGTGAGTGTGAGTGAGTGTGAGTAGGTGTGTAAATGTGAGTAAGTGTGTAAATGTCAGTGAGTGTGAATGTAAGTGTGAGCAAGTGTGTAAATGTGAGTTGAGTGTGTAAATGTGAGTGAGTGTGAGTAAGTGTGTAAATGTGAGTAAGTGTGTAAATGTCAGTTAGTGTGAGTAAGTCTGAGTGTGATTAAGTGTATAAATGGGAGTAAGTGTGTAAATGGGAGTGAGTGTGAGTAAGTGTGAGTTTGAGTAAGTGTGTAAATGTGAGTAAGTGTGAGTGGATGTGAGTGAGTGTGAGTGAGTGTAAATGTAAGTGTTAGTAAGTGTGTAAATGTTAGTGAGTGTGTAAATGTGAGCGAGTGTGAGTAAGTGCGTGTTTAAGTGTGTAAATGTGAGTAAGTGTTAGTGGGTGTGAGTAAGTGTGAGTGAGTGTAAATGTAAATGTCAGTAAGTGTGTAAATGTGAGTAAGTGTGAGTGTAAGTGTGAGTGGGTATGAGTAAGTGTGAGAGTGAGTGTGAGCAAGTGTGTCAATGTGAGTGAGTGAGTGTGAGTAAGTCTGAGCAAGTGTGTCAATGTGAGTGAGTGTGAGTCAGTGTGAATGTAAGTGTTAGTAAGTGTGTAAATGTGAGCAAGTGTGAGTGAGTGTGAATGTAAGTGTTAGCAAGTGTGTAAATGTGAGTGAGTGTGTAAATGTGACTGAGTGTAAGTAAGTGTGAGTGTGAGTAAGTGTGTAAATGTGAGTAAGTGTGAGTGGGTGTGAGTAAGTCTGAGCAAGTGTGTCAATGTGAGTGAGTGTGAGTCAGTGTGAATGTAAGTGTTAGTAAGTGTGTAAATGTGAGTGTGTAAAAATAAGCAAGTGTGAGTAAGTGCAAGTGTGTAAATGTGAGCAAGTGTGTAAATGTGAGCAAGTGTGAGTGAGTGTGAGTGGGTTTGAGTGGTTGTGAGTAACTGTGAAAGTAAGTGTGAGCAAGTGTGTCAATGTGAGTGAGTGTGAGTAAGTGTGAGTGAGTGTAAATGTAAATGTCAGTAAGTGTATAAATGTGAGTAAGTGTTAGTGTAAATGAGTGGATGTGAGTAACTGTGAGAGTAAGTGTGAGCAAATGTGTCAATGTGAGTGAGTGTGAGTAAGTGTGAGTGAGTGTGTATATAAGTGTTAGTAAGTGTGTAAATGTGAGTGAGTGTGTAAATGTGAGCAAGTGTGAGTAAGTGTGAGTGTGAGTAAGTGTGTAAATGTGAGTAAGTGTGAGCAAGTGTGTCAATGTGAATGAGTGTGAGTAAGTGTGAGTCATTGTGAATGTGAGTGCAAGTTTGTAAATGCGAGTAAGTGTGTAAATGTCAGTATGTGTGAGTGTGAGTAAGTGTGTAAATGTGAGTAAATGTGAGTGGGTGTGAGTAAGTAGAGTTCTCAACGGGTCGGGCCGGCCCGACAAACTCGACGGGACCCGCGAATTCGGGCCGGGTTCGGGTCAAAAATTTAAGCAACTGAGTCGGGTCGGACCTCGGGCTTAATCTTTTACGCTCCGTGAAAAAAATTATTAATCATCACTGCTGTTCACCGTAAAGAAAGTCCGGTCTGGCTGCTGCAACATGCATCACAGAGAGGGGCGGGGGATAGCAATAAGCTCCGGGGTGGATCAGCAACGGATTCAGACCGGAGCTGCCGGCTTCAGAGCGGATCCGTTGCGGATCCGCTTCAGAGCAGATCCGTCGCGGATCCGCCCCAGAGCTTATTGCTATCACTGCGTGCACGCCTGTTGCCTGGAGAAGAAGAGATGGAGAAAAGTAAACTTGCCGCAGGTGAATTCACCGTTGCTTGCAACTACAGGAGGAGAAGCCGCTGGCTAGGTACATGTTTGAGTTCTTTTTATTTATTATTGTGTGATTTTTAGGCATATTTATAAAGCCTATATTTAAAGTTTATTGTTTCAGTTGTTTGTATTGTGAAAAGGCGTGAACATTAAAGCTTGGTTTGAATTTCCGTCTGCTGGTCATGATATTAGCCTACGCGTATGAGAAAAAACAGTCTGACCGCGGGTCGGGGTCGGACAGATAATTCACGTTGATGTGTCGGGTTACATCGGGTCCGGGCTTTAAGGCCACGGGCCGGGTCGGGTTGTAATTTTCAGGCCCGTTGAGAACTATTAGTAAGTGTGAGAGTAAGTGTGAGCAAGTGTGTCAATGTGAGTGAGTGTGAGTGAGTGTGAATGTAAATGTGAGTAAGTGTGTAAATGTGAGTGAGTGTAAATGTGAGTGAGTGTGAATGTAAGTGTTAGTAAGTGTGTAAATGTGAGTAAGTGAGGGCGAGTAAGTGTGTAAATGTGAGTAAGTGTGTAAATGTCAGTAGGTGTGAGTAAGTGTGAGTGTGATTAAGTGTGTAAATGGGAGTAACTGTGTAAATGTGAGTGAGTGTGAGTAAGTGTGAGTGTGAGTAAGTGTGTAAATGTGAGTAAGTGTGAGTGGGTGTGAGTAAGTGTGAGAGTAAGTGTGAGCAAGTGTGTCAATGTGAGTGAGTGTGAATGTAAGTGTTAGTAAGTGTGTAAATGTGAGTAAGTGTGAGTGTGAGTGAGTTAGTGTAAATTAGTGGGTCTGAGTAACTGTGAGAGTAAGTTTGAGCAAGTGTGTCAATGTGAGTGAGTGAGTGTAAGTGAGTGTGAATGTGAGTGTGAATGTAAGTGTTAGTAAGTGTGTAAATGTGAGTAAGTGTGAGTGTGAGTGAGTTAGTGTAAATTAGTGGGTCTGAGTAACTGTGAGAGTAAGTTTGAGCAAGTGTGTCAATGTGAGTGAGTGAGTGTAAGTGAGTGTGAATGTAAATGTGAGTAAGTGTGTAAATGTGAGTGAGTGTGTAAATGTGAGTGAGGGCGAGTAAGTGTGTAAATGTGAGTAAGTGTGTAAATGTCAGTAGGTGTGAGTAAGTGTGAGTGTGATTAAGTGTGTAAATGGGAGTAAGTGTGTAAATGTGAGTGAGTGTGAGTAAGTGTGTGTGTGAGTAAGTGTGTAAATGTAAGTGTGTAAATGTGAGTAAGTGTGAGTGGGTATGAGTAATTGTGAGAGTAAGTGTGAGCAAGTGTGTCAATATGAGTGAGTGTAAATGTAAGTGTTAGTAAGTGTGTAAATGTGAGTGTAAGTGTGAGTGAGTTAGTGTAAATGAGTGGGTGTGAGTAACTGTGAGAGTAAGTGTGAACAAGTGTGTCAATGTGAGTGAGTGTGAGTGAGTGTGAATGTAAATGTGAGTAAGTGTGTAAATGTCAGTGAGTGTGTAAATGTCAGTGAGTGTGAGTAAGTGTGTAAATGTCTGTGAGTGTGAGTAAATGTGAGTGTGATTAAGTGTTTAAATGGGAGTAAGTGTGTAAATATGAGGGAGTGTGAGTAAGTGTGAGTGTGAGTAAGTGTGAGTGGGTGTGAGTAAGTGTGAGAGTAAGTGTGAGCACGTCTGTCAATGTGAGTAAGCGTGAGTGAGTGTAAATGTAAATGTCAGTAAGTGTGTAAATGTGAGTAAGTGTGAGTGTAAGTGTGAGTGAGTTAGTGTAAATGAGTGGGTGTGAGAAACTGTGAGAGTAAGTGTGAGCAAATGTGTCAATGTGAGTGAGTGTGAGTAAGTGTGAGTGAGTGTGTATGTAAGTGTGAGTAAGTGTGAGTGTGAGTAAGTGTGTAAATGTAAGTAAGTGTGAGTGGGTGTGAGTAAGTGTGAGAGTAAGTGTGAGCAAGTGTGTCAATGTGAGTGAGTGTGAGTCAGTGTGAATGTAAGTGTTAGTAAGTGTGTAAATGTAAGTGAATGTGTAAATGTGAGTGAGTGTGAGTGTAAGTGTGTAAATGCGAGTAAGTGTGTAAATGTCAGTATGTGTGAGTGTGAGTGTGTAAATGTGAGTAAGTGTGTAAATGTGAGTAAGTGTGAGTGGGTGTGAGTAAGTGTGAGAGTAAGTGTGAGCAAGTGTGTCAATGTGAGTGAGTGTAAGTGAGTGTGTTGCTAGAAAGCAGATTTGTGGCCAAGATTGTGCTGTGAAAGAAAAACAGAGAAATTAAGGAGTCGAGCTTGACTCGAGCAGTGGGAAATACAGAGAGGCGGAGCATGACGAAGAGTGGCGGAGAGTGACGAACAGCGGTGGAGAATGCCGAAGGAATGCGGAAGTAACTGAAACGCGCATAGGCGCGTGCTTTTGAATAGCAGATGTGTGCGTGCTTTGTAATGGCGGAAAAGCGTGATCATCAGTAAAGTATCCGCGTGGATTCAGTGCACGAGTAAACTTGTGTTTGAGTTTGAATCATGCAGAGAGGAGTTGAAAAACTTCAATGAGTGAAACAGAACGGGAAGTACATCAGAAATCTGTCATCTCAGGGATACTGATGGTAGGAAAATGACTCTTTTTAACTATAAGGAACTCTTTGCTACTGAAGCTTGTATTTGCTGTTTAATACGAATGGAGAAGAGAAGATGATTTGCTTGTGGCAATCTGTTTATTGTATACATAATATGCAGTTTGTATATTTGAGAGATGCAACATAGTAATATATATTCTTATTTGTTTGCTTAAATAATATATAAAATAGCAATGGTATACTTGGATTAATGAGACAAATGAGTATAAACATTTAAATGAACAAATGCTGGCATAGTTGGATGTATTTAAAGCTTTTATTTACATTTGATAATACCTATAAATGTAACAACAAAGTAATTATACATTATTTATTGGTTATTTTCTTTTCTCTTTTAAGATTTTCAACCTATTGAAATCACTATTAAATCACCTTTGTAATCATCATTGATCACTAATGAATCATCATTGAATGAAATGAGACATCATTGTTTAATCTGTCTAAGCAATTAAACACAGAACGGAAAGTGATTTGGAGTTGTTCCCTGTGTCCCATGTCTTGACTGAAGCATTTTTTTTCAAGTTAGAAGCAGAACTGATGTGCAGAATTTCCCAGATAACTTGACAGTTGAAAACCATTTGTAGCAGCGGGGATGAAGAGATCAACGGCTCCGGATAGTCCAGACAAAGTGCTGCTGACATAAAGGCGTTAAGTGAATATTATCCAAACCAATATGGCTGAGGAAGCACTAGGAAAAACTGTTGATCAACTGAGGAAGGAGAGAACTTCCGCAAAAAGTAGCTTCACTAAGCAAGCTAACTACCTCTGTAGAGAAGTACACAGACTGGTAGAATCAGAGCTCAAGGAAGAATTCAAAAAGCTCTCTTCCGAAGCAAGAAAAGTTTTTGAAACAAATGATGATTACAAGGCTGGATTACTGGCGGAGAAAGAAGCTACCCAAGAAGATGGTTCAGAGGCATTACTTTCAGAACAGGAGGAAGCTGATTATACGAAAACTGTAGAGGGTCTGTGACACAAGGTTTGGGGAAGTTAATGAGCTAGTACATGTGACGTGCCTTGGGTTCATCCCACTTTAGCCGGCAGTGGGATGGGTCTTTATAGGTATTGTAATTTGGAACACCTGTTCACTCCTATTTAAACCTGTGTGATGTTGTAATGGGTGCTCTTTGTTCTATTACCCCTTTTGGCTTTTGGTTAATTTTTGCGGTCTCCGTTTTGTTTATTTTGGTATGTATTAATTTAGTTATTTTGGACGTTTGTGCTTGTGTTAATTATGTAGTTTTATTTTAAAAGTTTATATTCTCTTAAGCGATTTATCCTTGTTTAAAATGTTGTTTTGTTAAATAAAATTCCTTTGCAAAGAAATTGTTTTGCGTGAGCCGGTCGTGACAAATATGGGGGCTCGTCGACCGATAATTAAGAACACCGGACTTTCATTATCTTTGAATTTGAAGTTTGAATGCGTGCGGGATTCATTTGTTTAGGAGGCTTCGAATAACAATATTGTTTTGCACTACTTAAATTTAAAGCTAGATAACTAGAAGTTTTGAGGACTTGAGTTATCCTTTTTTACAGAACGCAATAAATCCATTCCAGAAATTACAGCCCACCAGTAACGCAATGTAAACAAACAATGGTGGCGTGCTGAGTACACAGAGTCCTAGTCTTCCTCATCTACTTTGTACTTCGTGATCAACAAACAAAACAAAATAATACTTTAATGGCATTGATAAACATCTAATAATTTACGCGAAGCACTCGGGAGACTAGCGCTTATCTCCCGACAGCATCAAGTTTCTCATGCTAAAACATTGATCCCAGGGGATCTTATGAAAAACTTTACATTATTTTACTCAGTCAACGAAAATCGAGCAGGACCAAAACATTTTACATCGCTGTGAAAAATGCTAAGCAACGACGTCAAGTATAACCGCAGCAATGACAGTGTTCTTAATATCACAAAGTAAGTGTTTTGATTAATAACATTAATGTTTATTTTTTTATCAGTGTGTACAACTGTTCAACTAAATGAATATAAAATGGCAAAGATGAATGCACATTTGTACATTGAATTAATAGATTTCTAGCATTTTGAAACAAAAACTGCCATGGATTTATTGCATTTTGTGGAAAAAAATCTTTTTATAATAAATGTTTGAAAATCAAGTTATGGATTTAATTTTTTATGTTTTTATAACCTAAAGATGCTATGGGAAAGTTTGTAACAGAAAATAGTGGTTTTCATCTTATCACTTTCTTGGTATAGAAAACACGTTTTTACCGAAATTTGTCAAAATGGATTTATTGCGTTTTGGAACCAAACTCTTCATATAGTTATACACAGTTCACACATATATATGATGTAAACAAAAACTTTTATTCTGCTATAGATTAATCACGATTAATCGTTATGCATCCTTAGTTTCTTCTTTAAGAGCTGGATGTTGAACTTCATTGGACTTTTTTTAGCCTAAACTGTCAAATGTGACCACTTAACTAACGAATAAACTTCAGTCTTAGGGGCCAGTCACACCAAAAGCGCTTTAAACGCTTGCAAACGCAAGACGCGACGCACTGCCTTTTTTAAAAAAAGAGCAGTGTGACGCGGCTTTTCATATTGCTAAGCAACCACCGAGTCAGCTGTCTTGTCAATCAAATATTAAAGCGTGAGCGCTCTTTTGCTGTTAACTGTCATATTAGCAGAAACTTTAAAAAGAGGGCGCTTGCTCTGACCTTGTTTGAGGGTGAGAGGTTCACAAACACGCAGGAGAGAGTGAGCGAGTGGAGTCTGGAGGTGCGTTCCATTCAACAGGGTCCCTAAGGAGTGTTCACTGCTCCCTACTCCCTGAGCACGGTATATCAGTTGAAGTGGACTTCACGGAAAATAACTGCTCATTTGGAACGGCCTGCAAACGTCATCAAAGAAAGTCAACGACGGGGTCGCGCAGATTATATAAACATCAATTTATATAGGGCTACATTCATATTTTAATTTTTATTTACTATCACATTTAAAATATGTACACTATACAATAAAAAAAAACATTGAGTACTACGTAAAGAAAAACTTATGTTTATTATCCACACTATTCCTGAGGTAAATGCGGGCGACGCCATCTTGAGCTCAGATGGGTAAAACTTCCGGTGAGCCACTACAGCTATTGCGAGGGATACGAGTCTGCCGTTTTGACTGGCATTTTAATGCTTATTATGAAATCCAGGAAGATCGGCATAATTTGTGCAGTTAGGGGTTAACATAATAGATGATACAAACGCAGTAAATCTTTACAAAACGGTTGTTTTTACTATAATACACGCACAAGAACTGAATGTTTATGTGGCGCACGTGCATCTATTAACTGTATCCACGCATGATCCATCCAGTAAAACCTTTCATAGAAACTGACAGTGAACAATAAATACAATAATTATTCAAAAACAACATATTATGCTGATAAAAATATGCTTATTTATTTATTCTGCTACTATATATTATTACAAAAATGAGATTACAGTACATAATATATAGCCTACGACATTATCTGCTTATTAGTTAATGTTTATAATAGTTCGTGATGTGTTTACGCATACCGGTACGCATAACGGCCGTTACTTTTGTTGTGTTTTAAATGAATTTTTTAAGCAAATAATTTCATAAGCTCATGTCTTATTTACTGTATAATATTTTCATAAAACGAAAACTGAAAACATGTAGTAGGAGTTTAATATGTTTATTATGGTTTGTTTAAATAACTTACATTGTATTGAATGAGAAGCAAGTTACTGCTGCTGTCGGATCGCGTGAAGCTTGATGTGTAGCCATAAAAACTCGATAAGTCGATTAAAAATTGCCATTTAAAAAAACCTCACACAAGGGACAGTTGTGACATTTTAAACCATCACCTGAAAAGTTTAAAAACAAGAAGTCTCTGTATATTCCATGTATTAAACACTCGACTGACTTTCCCACTGTAGAGATACGGCATGTCTCTGTGCTTTTATTTGCACATTGAAGATCCGTCACCCCCGAGGAACAACATGAAACGATTGAATGTATCTTGATGTATCAGGACACTTCTTAATTTCATCCTCACACTGGTTCGTACATGAAATTATGACCGTAATCATAATGGAAATAACCGGCTCTGGTCCAGTTACAGTACGCGCCGGAATTCGCACCCACAATTCGCGCCAAGCGTCATGGGGCGTAGGAATAGTGTGGATACACTTTAATTGACTATTGCTGCTATTACTTGACTATTAACAGAATTGAAGCCCTGCTGTAACTGTCATGCAAATATGAAAGTAAACTTTTTTTGGTTAAATATGTGTATATATGTGTTTTTAAACGATTGTCATATAATTGCATGGCGGACTGACGGTTCCCACTGGTGATCACGTGATGTGAATGACAGTTGGGTGATTATCGCTCTCCACTTCCTGTGAAGTGATGTATCGATGTTCCCTGATTCCCTATACCGTGCGCAGTGCCCTTCGAACTGAACATGTTCGCTCCCTTCGGATTGGAATCTCACTTAAGATGGCGGAATACCCTGTGAAGTCCAATTTGCAGTCCAGTTACGGTCGAATGGAACACACCTTGGTTCTTCAAAGCAACTGTAAACTTCCCTCACCACAACGTAATGCCCGCCTCTCCCCTCATTCGATTGGACAATGGAAAGACGCGAATGACATCGGGCGCTTCTCCGCTCTCAGCGCTCCTTCAAAAACGCCTGCGCGGCAGGCGGCAAAAAAACGCTTGGCGCAAGGCGCTTAGGGGCCAGTCACACCAAAAGCGTTTATGGCAGTTGCAGGCGCCTTTTTTGAATGATATTCTATGGGCAGGGCGCGTTTGCGCGCTGTTTATGCGCGCCGAGCGTCTTGAGTTTTTTTGCCGCCTGCCGCGCACGCGTTTTTAAGGCGGAGAAGCGCCCGACGTCATTCGCGTCTTTCCATTGTCCAATCGAATGAGGGGAGAGCCTTACGTTGTGGTGAGGGAAGTTTACAGTTGCTTTGAAGAACCGGACTCCACTCGCTCACTCTCTCCTGCGTGTTTGTGCACCTCTCACCCTCAAACAAGGTCAGAGCAAGCACCCTTTTTTTAAAGTTTCTGCTAATATGACAGTTAACAGCAAAAGAGTGCTCACGCTTCAATATTTGATTGACAAGACAGCTGACTCGGTGGTTGCTTAGCAATATGAAAATCTGCGTCGCACTGCTCTTTTTTTAAAAGCGCTTTTGGTGTGACTGGCCCTTTACTAAGTCTTTTTGTGTGTTTGCAGTGATGTTTTTTAACATGTACAACCCCAAATCAGAAAAAGTTGGGACACTGCAGAAACTGTTTGCAAAAAAGGAATGGAATAATTTACAAATCTCACAAACCCATACCTGATTCACAGTAGAATACAAACAACATATCAAATGTAGAAAGTGAGATATTTTGAAATGTCATGCCAAATATTGGCTCATTTTGGATTTCATGAGAGCTACACATTCAAAAAAAAGTTGGGACAGGTAGCAACAAGAGGCCAGAAAAGTTAAGGAACAGCTGGAGGAGGACCATTGTTTAGGAATAGGAATGTTGTCCTATTCTTGTCTAATACAGACTTCTAGTTGCTCAACTGTCTTAGGTCTTCTTTGTCGCATCTTCCTCTTTATGTTGCACCAAATGTTTTCTATGGGTGAAAGTTCTGGACTGCAGGCTGGCCATTTCAGTACCCAGATCCTTCTTATAAGCAGCCATGATGTTGTAATTGATGCAGTATGTGGTCTGGCATTGTCATGTTGGAAAATGCAAGGTCTTCCCTGAAAGAGATGGGATCATATGTATCTAGAACTTGGATAAACCTTTCAGCATTGATGGTGCCTTTTCAGATGTGTAAGCTGCCCATGCCACACACACTCATGCAACCTCATACCATCAGAGATGCAGGCTTCTGAACTGAGCGCTAATAACAACTTGGGTTGTCATTGTCATCTTTAGTCCGGATGAAATGGTGTCCCAGTTTTCCAAAAAGAACTTAAAATTTTGATTCTTTGGACCACAGAACAGTTTTTTTTACTTTGCCAACGTCCATTTTAAATGAGCCTTGCCCAGAGAAAACGCCTGTGCTTCTGGATCATGTTTCGATATGGCTTCTTTTTTGACCTATAGAGTTTTAGCTGGCAACGGCGAATGACACGGTGAATTGTGTTCACCGACAATGTTTTCTGGAAGTATTCCAGAGCCCATGTTATGATTTCCATTACAGTAGCATTCCTGTATGTGATGCAGTGCTGTCTAAGAGCCCGAAGATCACGGGCATACAGTATGGTTTTCCGGCTTTGACCCTTACGCACAGAGATTGTTGCAGATTCTCTAAACCTTTGAATGATATTATGCACTGTAAAGGATGATAACTTCAATCTCTTTGCAATTTTTCTCTGAGAAACTTAGAAAACTATTTTTCGCTGCAGCATTGGGGGAATTGGTGATTCTCTGCCCATCTTGACCTCTGAGAGACACTGCCACTCTGAGAGGCTCTTTTTATACCCAATCATGTTGCCAATTGACCTGATAAGTTGCAAATTGGTCTTTCAACTGTTCCTTATATGTATATTTAAATTTTCTGGCCTCTTATTGCTACCTGTCCCAACTTTTTTTGGAATGTGTAGCTCTCATGAAATCCAAAATGAGCCAATATTTGGCATGACATTTCAAAATGTCTTACTTTCAGCATTTGATGTGTTGTCTGTGTTCTACTGTGAATAAAATGTAGGTTTGTGAGATTTGTGGATTGTTCCATTGCTTTTTTGCTCACGGTTTCGGCGGCGTCCCGGCTTTTTCTGATTTGGGGTTGTATAGAATACTGATAAAACTATAAAACTGCACACTTACCTTTTATAATGAGAGTCAAACAGGGCAGCAAAAAGGTCCCCGGCTGAGCTCCGGCTAAGTCAGGTGGCCTTTCTGTGTGGGGTTTGCATGTTCTTCCGGTGTCAGTGTGGGTTTACTCCGGGTATACCGGTCTCCTCCTACAGGTAAAAACATGCAGGTTAGATGAATTGGAAATGCCAAATTGCATTTGTCTTCATCACATGACTGTATAGCCCTTTTCACACACAAATTTCACAAAATACACGGGATACGCATCCTGGATTTTTCCGGAATAGTTAGATTTTTTTTCATTCACACTGCCAAGTTTATCCGGCATGACGGTCCCGGAAAGACACGTGACCTATTGAAAGTCCCGCCCTCTCTTCTACGCAGCGTCTCAAGTTTGCATATTCTATATTATTTATCCCTCCAAGAACCACTCGCGTGCATTTTTGTTTATGATAAGATTATAAAGGAACGCGTGACGTACCGTTCTAATGCTGGTGAATGATCTCAGCTTCTGAGTGGATATTTGACGAGCTCCCTGAGCTCTGCTTTAATACAGTTTTCAGACATTTCTCATCGTGATTGTTTATATGCATTTAAAACCCGCATTTTGAGGAGCTGAACGACTTGTTGGGATGACGCGCGGATATTTTCGTTTATTATAGCTCAAAAGGGCACGTGACGCGATATTCTTTTATGCTGCTGAATGATCTCCGTTTCAACGCAGTAAGTAATGAGCTAACTTACCTGATATCTGCGTTAGTCCAGTTTGCAGACATTTCTCGTTGTGAATGTTGTAAATCCCTCATTTTAAAGAGTTGAACCAACTTCATGTTGCAAAGACACGCGCGTCCTCACTACGGCACGTGCGTCATTGTTTATGCGTCTCATTTATCATTTACTGCGTCAATCTAGTTTGCAACAGTTCTCGTGATGAATGTTTATATGCATGTTATCTCGTTGTAAGGAGCTGAACCATAACTTGTGTTGTGATGATGATGCGCGCGTCCTCACTTCGACACGCCCATTACAGCATTCTTGCGGCTTCTTGTTCACACAGAGGGTTACCCACGTATCTTACTAGGTCCTCTTTCCGGCAACGATCGCAGAAGATTAACGGAACGAGTTTTTGTTCACACAGACGCTTGTCTGGCAATTTTACGGGTATTTTCTGGGACCAGAGGTCTGTGTGAATGAGGTTTATATAACACATTTTTTACTTATTACAGTTTTTCTCAGTCTCTTTGGACCATTTCTCAGATTAGAAATTAATATTATCAGATGATAATTGTGTACAGGTAGGTACACTTGGTATATTGACAACATTTGACTAAACATTTTGACTGTCTTGTTCATGAACAATGACACGCAGATTTGCTATTTTGATGGCACAAACATGTTCACTGATGTAAAAATTTACTTTTAAGAGATGACCTACAGTAAGGATTTTGAACAAGTTTCAGGCTTTTGCAGGACATCCATAATGTTGTGCAGTACAGATTGTTCTGAGAAATGCACGCATACATTTTAAGGTCCAAAGAAACTGAGAAAAAATCTAATAAATGCACCATGAACTAACATGAATAACTGTATTGACATTAACTAACATTAACAAGAATTAATACATGCTGAAAAACTAGATTGTTTGTTCATGTTAGTTAATAGATTTATTAATGTTAATGTTAAGGTGTGACCAAATATTCGATAAAAACTTTACTTTGACATTAAAGCGTGTGAATTACAATGTTTTTCCTTTGAAATGTAATAATTTTTACTAACCTTTTACAATAAAAGAGAAGAGTTGAGAGAGTTGAGAGTTTGGTGCTGCTCTTTGTTGACTGATGATGCTTCACGGTTGTCACGGCAACTCAGCTCTCATCTAGAACTTAATGCAGAAACACTCAACATCAATATACAATATAAAAATACAACATAATTCACCATATCACTGGTTTCATTGTCAATAGGATGAAGTCTCTTTTTTAAATGGTTTTAAAAAAAAATCCTGAAACTTTATAACACAATATTTTGATTATTCAACAGGACTTGAAAGGTGTGACCCAAATCACACACTTATGCACTATTCTAAGCCATAATAGTGTAAGTAGTGATCACACTAAAAATAAAGTGTACTTTAAGTACCTGGATGATCCACTGCAAGAGTGCAACGCTGAAAATTAATACCATCAACAGTCGCGGCTTCCCATATGGCAAGAAAATAAATTTCTCTGGCCAAAAATATGTTTTAAATACATGCTAAATACATTTTGTAAAAAGCAAAGCTTAATTTAATATTTTTTATTTGAAAAAATATTTAGTTTAAACCTTCATATATAAAATGTATTTCAGGGGCAATTTTACAACCTATAAAGCAAAAGATTCCTGGCCAAAATATAAATGTTTTATAAAATGTACAAGTATGTTTAAAATATAAAATTATAAGTATATTTTTGCAGTTAAAATATAATTAATTTTAACATTTTCAAAACTTTCCTCCCATGTGATGTGAATATAAATGCTTTAAAAATATATATTTTTTTAAATTACATTTAAAATATACAAACGAATATATATATATATATATATATTTAAGCAATATCCCTCGAGTAGGAGTGTGATATAGCTCTATATCATCACGGCTGTGATGGAGGCAATCACAGCCGTGATGATATAGAGCTATCTCACACGACTCCGAGAGCGATATTGCTTTTATACAACAGTTCGACGGCACACGTTTGAAAAACGAAAACTAGAAAACAACAACGGAGTTATTTTAAAAGCCTCTTTGTTTGAGAACTACTTCTTCCGCCACGGATTTGAGGGCGGCCAGAATGACAGGTAAAACTTTCGGCTGCTTTGAAGCTCATAACAACTCAATGGACGGAAAAGCCGTTGCTTTATATTACCGTTTCTTGGTCACAAAGTGTAGTTTTAAGATTAGTTCAGTTGAGAATGTATCTGTATTATATTTAAATCTACAGTCGGTTAGTAAAGATAGCGCCTGTTTGAATGTTTGCTTAGTGAGATTCGGTACGAATGAGAACCAAAGCATGAGAGGACGTCAGTGTTCACTCGCCCCGCTGACCACCGCCCTCTCTGGGCTACACCTCTGACAGGATTCCCCGGCTCTCATGTTGGCCTTGTTTGTTTATGATCGTCAAAATGAAATCAAATCAGCAGTATTTGGTGTCATGATCAAACTATTACTTGTTTTTTTAATTCATATTTAGTGTCTTTTGTGTTGTTATTGTTTTGGCGCGAGGTAAAAGTTAATAAAACTACTTGTATAACGTTACTATTGCTTTCTCATTTATTCTTAACGTGATACGAGCACTCGATTATTATTAATAAACTTTGTTCTTGTCAGTACTATATAAAACGGTTTTTTATAAGTGTCAGAGAGATGTTTTTGCATGCTGCTTATAAATATACCAGTGGCGATATCTCATAACATGTTTTAATAGTCACGTCACGATAAAGTAAATGATCAATGTCCACATTTAAAAGCTGCGGTGCTTACCTGCTGTTTCACGGTGTTTTCGCGTTCTGATAAGAAATATAGCTCCAGAAAAAAACGAGTGTTTATATTCCTCTTTCCAAGTGTTAATCGTCCACACGATGTGACAAGACATTTCTCCCATTAACTTTAACGTAACATCCAAGAGCGCTGATCTTTGACTAATAACTTCCGATTGGGGATTCACAGACTGATTTATGAGCTAGTAAACTAATGAGACACACGGAGAGTGATTCAAACAGCGCGTCTGTGTTTTTCCATTCAGAGATGAGCCTGTTTAGGACCTCCATTCACTAGGTGGCGGAATAATACGAAAGGTGAAGCGGTTACAGTGCCGTTATCAGCACAATATCGTATGGCTCTTAGCCAATCAGATTCGAGAACCAGAAAGAACTGTTGTATAAATATATATATAAAATGGTGTAAATTATATTTTTGTAAATTCCAAAATATATTTCAGCAAAAAGTTGCCAAATTTCCAAGAAAAACTTAACTTTGACTTTTATAGACGGGTTGCCAGTTTACAAACATTACAGGGTGCGCGTGCGTCCAGGAGGCAGAAAGACAATTTGGTGAGCTGGTCCGCTACTGCAATAAGTAAGGGATAATCCACGGCTAGCCATGCATTAAAGGGTTTTAATGCACGACGTAGAGGCGAAGAACCACCCGACGCGTAGCATGGCTAGCCGTGGATTATCCCGCTTATACCTTGGTTATTTGCCAAGTTAAAGCTGTAATTAATGTTTACAGTGTACTTCTTTAACAGACGGGTAAAAATGACGGTCATTTTCTTAAGTTAAGGCTCGCACTCCGTCCGCTTAAAATAAAGTAGTGCCATTGTATTGCTTTTATTTAAATGAATTATCACATTTATTTAAATTCATTATTAAAAGAGAGAGACAGAGAGAACTGAAAGGACCCGAGAGAGAGAGAGAGAGATGCGTGAGCGAGTTACCTGTGGCTGTCTATCCCCTCGTTGCTAAAGCCAGGGAATTTTCCCGGGGCTTGAGCCCCGAATGTATTTTGAAAAAGTGATTGACAAATATGAAACCGGACAATGGCCTATGTAAACCTTTTAAATCATGTTGTCTTTTTTCATTGTGCTTTGGCTTTACTGCATACAGTCTGATAGACATAGGGCTAGGTCTCAAAAAAATCACCTTATTTTTCACGACAACAAGGGCGGCGCCATTTCGCTCATTTTGTCAACGTTCTTCCGGCCGCATAGACATGAGCAGCTGAGGCAGTGACTGAAGGCGACGCGTTAAGCTTAAAAAGCTCACTCGAGCGCCTTTATGTTTCTTTCTAACCAATTTTAAGCCAACTGAGGAACACCCTTATCCCAAGTAATGGTTCGACTACGATGTTCCGGTAACTTTAAACCACGCCGGGTGTTGAAAAGGTGGCCAGTTTCAGGTAAGCTATCTTAGCTAACTTTGTGCTCGTTCGCCTAAAGTTAGATTTGTGAAGTCCGTTCTTCAAATACACTTAAGATCAGTAACGTTAGTTTATAAAATGCAACTATTTGAATGGTTTTAATTGTCCACCTATATTTTTATATTTACGATAGTACAACGAGATATTATAGTACATTGCATTCTTACAGTAGCCCACGTGATTCCTACAAGTTACTGAGATTTCAGATGCTAGAATGTCAGTTCATTTCTCATTCAGATATTGATAATGACCTATTAAACAACGTATTATTTAACACTGAAGTTAAAGGTTGTGTGTATAATGTTACTGTCTCTTTTTAATGCATCTCTCTCTTACACACTGTTCTGTTTAAGTATGGGTGCCATTTATATATTAATTCTCATGATGCAAGTTTATTTTAAATACCAACATAAAAATGTTTATGGTTATATTGTTTTCACAGATGCATTGATGTCTAGTGATGCAGTGGACAACTGGGAGGATGATACAATCAACATGTTCCTAAACTGTGATGCAGAAACACAATGGGAGGATCCATCCGTCTCTGACCACAACTACACTTAAAAATCACAACTCAACCTGAAGCAACCAACATCTGATATGGGAAAACAATGGTGCAGTTTCCCTGACAGGGCTTATGCTGGTCCCAAGCTAAAATGCATATTTGAGCTACAATAATTTAAAAACACCTTTTACTGACATACCTCAACATATATGAGTGCCATTGTTTTGTCACAAGATGCGCACCAGTCTTGTTTTTTTGTAGGGTTTGTTTGTAAAAACTAAAATGTCCTAATATAATGAAATCCTAGTCCTGTAAACCCTGTCCGAGAAACTGCTTCAATGTGTTGAGCTGGCACAAATGTACATATCTCTGCTGAGAAACAACCATCTTTGTGTCAGCTTTACAGAGGGTTGATATTGCATCCATTACACAGTCGCCAAGCACTTTACCAGAAAATACACCAACAGCTTCCAGATAAACACTTAGGATCAGCTCCTGATGACTCCGATAAAGCTGTGTCTTAATTTATTACAGGGTGGTCTTGCTTTACCTGTTGTAAAGTTACATTAAACCTTCATATGTGATCAGATGTCATGCAGTGATATTAAACATTTACAGTGTGATCAGATGTTGTGCATTTATATTAAACCTTTACAGTGTGATCAGATGTTGTGCATTTATATTAAACCTTTACAATGTGATCAGATGTTGTGCATTTATATTAAACCTTTACAGTGTGATCAGATGTTGTGCAATTATATTAAACCTTTACAGTGTGATCAGATGTTGTGCAGTTATATTAAACCTTTACTATGTGATCAGCTGTTACCTGCCATGCAGTTATATAAACCTTTACAGTGTGATCAGATGTAACCTGCCATGCAGTTATATAAACCTTTACAGTGTGATCAGATATTATCTGTAAGTAATTTCTTAAACCATATGTGAGCTTTTTAGATTCCACTTAAAAGGATTTAAGTTTCCTGATTTGAAGGAATAAGTGTTGGCAAGTTTGCAAATGAATTCTATCATGGTACCACATAAAAACGAAATGGTTATTGGACTGGCTAAGGTGCACATTTGCTTTAAAAAAGACGAAATCACTGAGTAAATGTTGGTAGACATACTTTTAATAATTTTCAATGCTGCTCCATCAACTCCTGACAGGACGAGGTAATTAAATATGCCAGGTTACTTGCCGCGGCCGCTTCATATCGTCTAACCACGAGACGATTGATGGGACAATATAAGACTATCCGAGCGTCGTATGAAGTTTTAACCGTGCTCCTAATATAAAACATTTACAGTAGTAGCGATATTTGTCATTTCGCTAAAGTTATAGTGAACTACAAACAATCTTCTAACCACCAAACTAACCACCGAATGCACTGTGCCATATTAGCAGCGGAAGTCGGTTGACAAAATGCGGAAGAGCGAAGAATTAAAAAGGGGCGTGGCGGAATAAGGTGAATAGAATACGTTTCTTTGCTGTCGGTAGCCTATGGGCTACTCCGTTTCTGTCACTCTGTTGAATATGCAACAGGTAAGGGAGGAGCTAACGAAAGCACTATTTAGATACCGGAATGGAACCACTGATCTACAAAACGGTAACTTGAAAAAAGTATCTTTAATATTTAAATCAGATAATTTAACGCATTATTACATTAAACGTAATAATATAAAACATAATACCATGAAACAAAATAATATTTATAAAAACATCCCCAAATTAGCCCCTGTAATCTTTTCTTACACTGACCTCATTATTTATTCAATTACAACAGCCAATGGCAAGTCTCCAGCAGCAATACGTTTATATTTAATTTTAAACGTTCTGTATGGTGCATAAATAAGATGGTTATACATTAGGTATACAGTATTGTAGGTTTATTCATCACTTGAACGTTATTCCTTCGGCGCAGCAGTTTAATCTAATTTTGGCGGTTATGTGACATCATTAGCTCATTCAGGTCATGTCTGAGTAAATCTCACGTGCAAAAATCTACTTGAGAGAAAAGTTCTTATGAAATAATACTCCTGCGACCCGCCGCGATTAGGTGAGTACACTTTTATATGCTGCAGATCACGTTAATATTCTTATTATACACTTTATACACTCTTTGAGTGATCCCTGTATTTAATATGGTCTGGGTTAAGCCCCGAATGTCCTTCAATGCTGGATACGCCTCTGCTTAAGCATATAGCTAACTTAATGATTCTTTAATTGATTTATTAAAATAATTTATGAATGACAGGCAACACTGACAGTGACAAGGCAATCTTTATTTGAACTAATCATGTAATTTATGTAAAGTGTGCAATAAAACCGGCGCATTTTGAGAGAGGTAGCTCGCTCTCTCTCTCTCTCACTCGCTCTCTCTCTCGCTCGCTCTCGCTCTCGCTCTTTCTGCAAGTGTAACTGTGTTACAATGGTTACCAGTGTTTATAGTAGCGATTCATTTCTAACTGTAATCAAACTGACTGGAACTACCTGTGCATTAAACGGTTTTGATGCACACCTTCCAGCCAATCAGAATCGAGTATTTAAAGAGACCATGGTATAACCTTAATTATTAAAGCGTTCTTTATTGTTTGTATATAAATAAAACTTGATTTTAGTTGGATCTGTTTTTCTGTCTTTATTTTTGCAGTGTTACTGTGATACATGTATGAATTATAATGTTAGGCTAGTAACGTAAGTCGCATCTACTGGTATGTTAACATCAGGCACCCAGCACTCTGTTGGTACTATTATCCACGCAACAACTCCTTGGCATTTTGACTTACACACATCGCTACTAGCCTACAACACAAGGCACGGATCTTTTTCTGCCTCTCGGTTGCGCGCGCAAACAGTACAGTTATGACGTCGCCAAACAACCCATCTATAAGTATTTAATTTTAAGATATTCAAAACTTTTCTCACATGCAATCATGGCCGTAGCCAGCTATGAGGTCACAGAGGTCCGGACCTCGGTAATTTTTTCATATAAAAAAAATAAAATTTGAAGTTCTCTTAATGACTAATTAATTTTTCAAAACGAATCCGCATATATAATTTAGTTTGGACGCTTTACTGTATAGTTTAATGTAAAATTACGAAGATTGGCTTAAGCTGCGCAGCGCGGGTACAGAATTTGCAGTAATGCCAGATCCCATTGTTAAAAATCCTCTTTAGACACAAGGTTTGGACGAACTTTGTTTTTTAAGGCCAATTATTTTTGCTTGTTTTTCTTACTAATATCTGGCAACATGAAAACTGAACGTTATAAAATAAGACGCATCATTCAGCGCGAGCAGATTATTGCTGATACTACATTCGGTAAGATAAAAGCAGAAATCATCATAATTGTGTCTGTATCAACAGTATCAACAACACTATCGAAAAACAGAAAATAACTCTGGTAACGTTTTTGTTATATAATATTGCTTATTAAAATGACTACAAAAATAAACATTGTTGCATGAAAAAGTAATAAATAATCCAGCAGTCCCAGTCCATCCCCCAAAACAGAGTGTGTACCCAAAGTGTAAAAAGGCTTAGATAGAATATTTTAGATCCCAGGTAAAAATAAAGTATGCTTTAATGTACTTAAACCATTTAAATACTAGCAAGTACATTTGTAAGTTATGTAAAGTTATGCTACAAATATACTTGTTAAAAATAAAGTTCTACTTGAGCAGTACTTCAGTTTACCTGAAAAAGTAAGAATACCAGCACAAACTAGATTTTTATTGAAATAAATGATGTCTCAAAATAACACTTAGATGTTCTTAACTTAATTTTAATAAGTACCAAAACAAATGTGATATATAAGCCACAAAATGAGTGCACGAAAATAGTACATTTAAGTGTACTTAAAAAGTGTATTTTATTTATGTGTACTTTTTTCACCTGGGATAGCATTTGTTAACCCCACCCTGGCTGGACCTCGGTAATTTTCAAACCCTGGCTACGGCCATGCAAGCAATATAAATATAAATCTGCCTTAAAAATACATTTATTTTGAAATTAAACTTCAAAATATACAATATATAAGAAAAACTGTTATAGAAAAACTGTATTTCATGCACCATGAACTAACATGAATAACTGTATTGACATTAACTAACATTAACAAGAATACATGCTGAAAAACTAAATTGTTGATTATTTGTTCATGTTAGTTAATGGATTTCCTAATGTTAATGTTAAAGGGGACATTCCATGAAAATCTGACTTTTTTCCATGTTTAAGTGCTATAATCGGGTCCCCAGTGCTTCTACCAACCCCGAACACATGAAAAATAGCAACCCTGTAACTTTGATTTGGTTAGGCACTCTCTGCAAGCATGTGAATAAATAGATCATTCGGATTTCGGTCTCCCCATGACGTAGGTAGGGGATCTTATTATAAAGATACCGCCCCTTCAACTGCGCTATCCAACCATGAACGGCCTCACGAGTGCGATAGACAGAGAGAAAGAATGACTGACAGCACGACGTGTTTGTATTCCCTCAAACACAAACAGGAGCCTACAATCTTATAACTTGTAGTTTTAATAATCTTTCTAAAGATTGAATTAACGTTCTAAAGGATTAACCTTACCTTAGTGCAACAGAGAGAGAGAAAGAGAGAGAGAGAGAGAGAGAGCAACGCGACGGTCCGCTTTCAAGTATGTCATTTGACCTGTTTCTCTAAAGTTTAAGCATTAAACGTGTTGTTTTATTACAGATCATTTAAATGTGCTCGTGTGGTTTGGTCAAAAAGTAAACTTCTGAGTGTTTGTGGACGTGTATTTTATTGTAACATGCTGAAAATCATTGTGCGTGTTTAAAACACTGGCAGCATGATGAGACCTAAAAGACTTTATTTTTATTCCACAATGTTCCCCATCTGCTGATAAACATGTATTTAGTATGCATGAAACAGATGATTGACTTTTTCAACTTGTTCAAATGCTTAGCATCACTTACATAATTTCTTTTGTGAGAAAATCTCCCTGATGCTCTGTCATGTCTACAGCACCAGCGCTTGAGACTCCGCCCACCTGAGCAGCTCATATTGATTTAAAGGGATACACACAAAAACGGTGCATTTTTGCTCAGACCCATAAAGTGCCTATTTTAACATGGCACAATAAATTACCTATAGGGTATTTTGAGCTAAAACTTCACATATGTACTCTGGGGACATCAAATATTTATTTAATATCTTAAAAACGTCTTCTGGAATGTCCCCTTTAAAGTGTTACCAAATGTTCAATAAAAACTTTACTTTGACATTAAAGCGTGTGAATTACAATGTTTTTTCGTTGAAATATAATAATTTTTACTAACCTTTTACAATAAAAGAGAAGATTTGAGAGAGTTCAGAGTTTGGTGCTGCTCTTTGTTGACTGATGATGCGTCACGGTTGCCACGACAACTCAGCTCTCATCTAGAACTTAATGCAGAAACACTCAACATCAATATACAATATAAAAATACAACATAATTCACTATATCACTGCTTTCCTTGTCAATAGGATAAAGTCTCTTTTTTTACATTTTTCCTGAAACTTTATAACACAATATTTTGATTATTCAATAGGACTTGAAAGGTGTGTCCCAAATCGCACACTTACGCATTATTCTAAGCCATTTTCTAGTATAATAGATAAAGTGTACTTTAAGTATCTGGATGATGCACTCCAAGAGTGCAACGCTGGAAATAAATACAATCAACAGTCGCGGCTTCCCATACGGCAGAAAAAATGATTTTCTCTGGTCAAAAATATGTTTTAAATACATGCTAAATAATTTTTTTGTAAAAAGCAAAGCTTAATTTAATATTGCTTTTATTTGAAAAATATTTAGTTGAAACCTTCATATATTTTCATATTTTTCAAAATGTATTTCAGGGCCAATTTTACAATCTATACAGCAAAAAAAAAAGATTCCTGGCCAAAATATAAATGTTTTATAAAATGTATAAGTATGTTTAAAATTATAAGTATATTTTTGCAGTTAAAATATAATTAATTTTAACATTTTCAAAACTTTTCTCCCATGCGATGTAAATATAAATGCTTTAAAAATACATTTATTTTTTAATTACATTTCAAAATATACAATATATATAATTATACCACGGGTCTGTTGAATGCTGCATTCTGATTGGCTGAGAAATGTTCTATGGGTGTTGATTATTTTTCTGGAAACCGCACACCTAATTTTTCAAATGTCTTAAAAATAGGCACCAGAGCAATGTTTGTGGTAACCGTGGTATAAGCGGAATAATTGACTCCGGTCCTTTGAATTATTTGAAAATAATGCACACCTGCGGTGTAACGGCACTCCGCTTCGCGTCGTGCCGCATTACCACCTTGGTGTGCATTATTTTCTTATAATTCAATGGCCCGTCGTCAATTATTCCTTACATAATGGTGAAAAATATATTTTTGTAAATATATTCCAAAATATATTTCAGCAAATATATTTTTTGGCCATTTTTTGGATATGTTAAAATATATATATATGAAGAGTTTGGTTCCAAAACGCAATAAATCCATTTTGACAAATTTTTGTAAAAACGTGTTTTCTATACCAAGAAAATGACAAGATGAAAACAACTATTTTCTGTTACAAACTTTCACATAGCATCTTTAGGTTATAAAAACATAAAAAATTCAAATCCATAAGTTGATTTTCAAAGATTTATTATAAAAACGGATAATTTTTTCCACAAAATGCAATAAATCCATGACAAGTTTTTATTCAAAATGCTATAAATCTATTGAATCAATAGCCTATATAAATGTGCATTCATCTCTGCCATGTTATATTCATGTAGTTGACTAGTTGTACACACTAAGTTTAAAAATATAAACATTAATGTCATTAATCAAAGCACTTACTTTGTCATATTAAGATCACTGTCATTGCGGTTACTTGACGTCCTTGCTTAACGTCTTTCACAGAGATCAGCTGTAAACTGTTTTTGGTCCTGCGCGATTTTCGTTGACTTTGAGTAAAATTATGTAAAGTTTTTCATAAGATCCTCTGGGGTCAATGTGTTAGCATGAGAAGCTTGCTGTCGGGAGAACAAGCACCCGTCTCCCGAGTGCCTCTCAGGGAAATTATTAGATGTTGATGGCTTACGTTTCTTTCCCATCACAGAAAACCATCACAGGTTTAGCGATGCAATTAAAGTATTATTTTGTTTTGTTTGTTGATCACGAAGTACAAAGTAGATGAGGAAAACTAGGACTCTGTGGACTCAGCGCGTCCGCCATTGTTTGTTTACATTGCGTGAACGGTGGGCTGTAATATCAGAAATGGATTTATTGCGTTCTGTAAAAAAGGAGCAGTGGCGTTTATCGCATTTTGGGAAAAAAGGGAGAAAAGATGACAGAATAACACGGCGGATATTGGATTTTGCGTAAAATTAAGAATTTACTTTTAACTACTGACCTGATATAATACTGATTTTGACAGTAACTCATTTTTTTCAAAAATGGCGTTTATCGCGTTTTGGAACCAAACTCTTCATATATATATATATATATATATATATATATATATATATATATATATATATATATATATATATATATGAAGAGTTTGGTTCCAAAACGCAATAAACGCCATTTTTGAAAAAAATGAGTTACTGCCAAAATCAGTATTATATCAGGTCAGTGTTTAAAAGTAAATAATTAATGTTACGCAAAATCCAATATCCGCCGTGTTATTCTGTCATCTTTTCTCCCTTTTTTCCCAAAATGCGACAAACGCCACAGCTCCTTTTTTACAGAATGCAATAAATCCATTTCTGATATTACAGCGGACCATTCACGCAATGTAAACAAACATGGCGGCGCGCTGAGTACACGGAGTCCTAGTTTTCCTCATCTACTTTGTACTTCGTGATCAACAAACAAAACAAAATAATACTTTAATAGCATTGCCAAACCTGTGATGGTTTTCTGTGACGGGAAAGAAACGTAAGCCATCAACAGCTAATAATTTCCGCGAGAGGCACTCGGTTGCTTGCTCTCCAGACAGCATCAAGCTTCTCATGCTAAAACATTGTGTTCTTAATATAACAAAGTAAGTGTTTTGGTTAATGCCATTAATGTTTATTTTTTAATCATTGTATACCACTAGTCAACTAAATAAATATAAAATGGTAAAGATGAATGCACATTTATACATTGATTTAATAGATTTATAGCATTTTGAAATAAAAAACTGTCATGGATTTATTGCATTTTGTGGAAAAAAGAATTAGTTTTTATAATAAATCTTTGAAAATAAATTTATGGATTTGATTTTTTTATGTTTTTATAACCTAAAGATGCTATGTGAAAGTTTGTAACAGAAAATACTGGTTTTCATCTTGTCACTTTCTTGGTATAGAAAACACGTTTTTACCGAAATTTGTCAAAATGGATTTATTGCGTTTTGGAACCAAACTCTTCATATATATATATATATATATATATATATATATATATAACAAAATAAATAACAATTATATTACAAGAACATTGTACAAATTGATCTTCATTGACTTGCATTGTAATACAATATGAATTTGACGTCATTGCCCTCATCTGGAAAACACTTACACTTCTGATTAGAACAAAACCATAAAGTGTTTCATTTTGGACGATACTCTTCTAAAATGTATACACTTGATGTGTGAGTACATAGTGTGTAGTTTAAGTGTATAGTTTGTAGTATGTCATTTGGGAAAGAGTTTATGAATAGTTTTCACTACAGGATTTGAAAAGAAGACCAAACATCATGGTTGTGCGTCATTAGCAAGTCGTTTTCCATTGGGCCCATAGTCAGTGTCATTTTAAAATAGTTTTAGGAAATCCCTGGCTCCTGCCTTGTTTACATTTCTGCAAGGAATTATTCTCATTTTGAAAACTCTTATTTTGTCAAAAATAGCTTCATCAAATAAAAATTATGCACTAAAACTGTTTCATTTACTCACTCTTATGTTGTTACAAACCTGTATATATTTCTTTGCTCTGATGAACACAAAGAAAGATATTTTGAGAAATGTTTGTAACCAAACTGATCTGAGGCCCCGTTGACTTAGTGTTCCTTTATTCTACTAGAAGTCAATGGGGCCTCACATTAGTTTGATTACAAACATTTCTCAAAATATCTTCCTTTGTGTTCATCAGAACAAAGAAATATATACAGGTTTGATGACAGAATTTTTATTTTGGTTAAACTATCCCTTTAATTACTTAGCGAAAAGCAAATTTAGTATGAAATTGAACTTAATTTTTAATAGAAGAATTAAAATAATTCACTACAGTGTTGGTGAAAACGCTGCAGTTAAAATCACTTAATTTCTTCTTTTGCTGGAGATACAGCTCAATAAAAACTTGATTTGATTGCTTTGCCCTATTTCGTTACTTCTGTAAGCAATACTGCATTTAAAACCACCGCTATAAGCAAACATCATAAAACTTAAAGAAAAGACAAATATCTTTTGGAGGAGAAATCCAGCAGCTGTCAGGAGGCGCGAACTTCAAATGGGACGCATGAACGACTCGTGCTGTTCTACACACGATGACTTAAGCGTGCCCTTTATGATGTCACGATATCAAAGCGTCGTGCCAGAGTGACCTTGACAACAGAAATGCTTTGGTCAAGATGTTACAACCATTAACTCTTTACCAGTCACAGACTAGTTATCTGGTCAAAAAGAGGCAACGCTTCCCAGCCAGTAACATATATGCAGTAGGTGGCGCTGTTACCCATCTTATAAAACAGCAAAGTAAATAAAGTCACAGGGTCATTACCTGTGTGGAGAACATATTTTAAGAAAATGTTTCACTACAGGATATTTATTTTCTCTTACACTTATGAGTTTTGTAGCAATAGTATAGTTTATATGTTGGACTACAATATAATGAGAGAAATTTGTTTGGTTTGAGACTATTTAATGTTTGACTGGTCGGTTAAATGTATTAATTTGTTTTACCTACATAGCCTATTACACTGCAAAAATGACTTTCTCAACAGACATTATGATATGTTTTAGTTACTTTGTGCAACTTTGTCCTTTGCTAGCTTTGTATGCAATTTTGATTGAAGGACTTAATGTTCGTTGTAATGTGCTCAATAAAAAAGATTAAACAGAAGATAATGCTTATTTGATGACATCTAGTAGTAAAAATAATGAAAAGCACAGTGTCATGGTTCTGGTTAATCTAGTCTTATGGCAGGATCATGACAGGCCCATGTTTTGTGTGGGATCAAGTTGAGTCATGCGGGAAATCACATGGACACAGACAGTAAACAGACACATAGACATGGAAGTCGACACATAGCATACACAGATAGCATGTTGACTTAATTTTGGCACAAAAGGAACCCCATAGATTTGAAATAGGGTGTATTCTGTAAAATTATGAATCTGTAAAATAATTTGTATTTTAGTGTAGAAAACATAGAGGGGTGGTTTACCAGACAAAGATTAGCTTAAGTCAGGACTAGGCCTTAGTTTAAATAGGAAATATAACTAACGGAAAACATCACTTGTGTGCATTTTAAGTCAAAACAAAGAGCACTGATGTATTTTAAGATATGTCACTGCAAGTTGTTTTCAGTTTGGACTCTCTTACATTTATTTTAGTCTAGGACTAGTCTAATCCCTGTCGGGGAAACCGCCCCAGAGAGTTTAAAATTCTCAGACAATCTCCTTAAAGTAGATGAAATGCGATCATTTGTGGCCCGTTTATGCTTAATTAATATTAAGTGACTGTTGATATCAACCTATTTTCATGAAGGAAGATATTTTGAGAAATGTTTGTAATCAAAGCAATGTGAGGCCCCATTGACTTCTATAGTAGAATAAAGAAATGAAAGTCAATGGGGCCTCAGATCCAGTCTCACCCCATGTCGTCAATATTTGACGACACTTGACCATTCGTCAATATGTGACGCGGAGGGTATACCTTTCGCGTCATTTTTTTACGAACTGGGGACTTCAATACTATTACGTCCGTTGCATTCTCTTCTCCTATTTTCTTACCATTTTCGCGTCGGTTTAGGGTTAGATTTACATAATGACATCCCTACCCAAACCTAACTCTAACCCCAACGCCAGGTGACAACTGTTTAATTTCGCGTACACTGTTTAATTTCGCGTACACTGTTTAATTTTGCGTAATCTAACCCTAAACCGACGCGAAAATGGTAAGAAAATAGGAGAAGAGAATGCAACGGACGTAATAGTATTGAAGTCCCCAGTTCGTCAAAAAATGACGCGAAAGGTATACCCTCCGCGTCACATATTGACGAATGGTCAAATGGGGTGAGACTGTGTTACTCAGATCAGTTTGGTTACAAAAGTTTCTCAAAATATCTTTCTTTGTGTTCATCAGAAGAACAAGGAAATATATACAGGTTTGTAACAACATAAGAGTGAGTAAATGAAACTATCCAGGGCTCAACGCAAAGATTTTTTTCGGGCCAGTGGTTCAGGTTTTCACTTGCCCTGCCAAATTTTTCACTGGCCCCAATAAAAAAAATAACAGATATGTTCCAACGATTAAAGGTTCCCAACTTTTCTGCTTTACCTGTAAACTGACAGCAAACTGTGCAAAATATTGCATTGTTTCTTTTGTCGCCAAGATGTTAAATAATATACATTGATGAAAAAATATTTTGTGACTGAGGGTGAAGCACTGGCCGATCGGGCAAGTGACAATACTTTTTACTGGCCCGAATGTCTCTCACGCTTGCCCCGGGGCCCCGGGCAGTCCTTTATGTTGAGCCCTGCTATCCCTTTAACAGTTTTAGTGCATAATTTTTATGCATTTGATGAAGCTATTTTTGACAAAATAAGAGTTTTCAAAATGAGAATAATTCCTTGCAGAAATGTAAACAAGGCAGGAGCCAGAGATTTCCTAAAACTATTTTAAAAGGACACTGACTATGGGCCTAATGCAGGCATGCGAAATTCGCCGTTTTGAAGCCCAAAAAGGTGACCCATGTGAATCATGTAGATTCGATGAGAAAAAAAAATTTGGGGGGGGGGGATGCGCGCGTTGTTTGTAGACGCGCCCTTCGCTGTCATCCAACATGTATCCCACACATTAGATTTGTTTGAGTTGCTGCGTTGCAAAACCCGACAGGCAGGCAGGTGACATCAAAGTATCACGAGAGTGAATCGAGAAGCCATAAGGAAGTCTGCTTTCGAACAGCTCTCGCGCTACTGTGATGTCATCCGCATTTCTGTGTTCTTCGTCATACAAGCTTGTTGAAGATGCGTAGAGCGACTGCCTTCGGGACGTAAAGTCAACACAAAACGCTGTAAAACTATCATTGTGGAATTGTAAGGCATCAACCAATTAAAACAACATATCTACACAGACTGACACTGCAAAGTGACCTAAAAGATTTTTGTTGGAATGGATTGGAACGAATTATGGACGTACTCCTCGCTTGTAAGTCATTGGTCTACGGCTGTAAGTACTTAAATGTAAATATGGTGAAACTGCAAAATATTGCATTAAATGCTGTAATAAGAACATACTTTTATTAATACTGCTAATGAGAAAGTTTACAGTAACATTTAACCGATTTTAGACTATTTGAGCGACAAAGATGCTAAAGTGAACTGTTTTCAGTGCGCATACGCGCACAAACTCAAAAGCCCATGCCCAACGCGCGTTTCAAAAATCACGCAAAGCAAACGCATATTTTTTTGGGCTTGACAGGAGATATACGCGCAAACTATATTGTAATACCACAGTCTCTGCAAGTAATCTCATAAAAACAGTCATTTATTATAAGTGAGCAGTTGATCATGTGTCAGTGATCGCTTCTCTGTTGTTAAAGGGACAGTTCGTCTCATAAGAAATGCATATGTTTGAGTCATTATGTTAATTAAACTACAAAAGACAAAAGGAAAATCACTTTTATAGCTTTAAAAAGATCAATTATATTTAAATTATAGAATAAAAACAGTGTTATGTTAATTTGATTCTGTTTTTTCAACCTAATCAATACTGTTAGATCTTACTTTATTTGTAACTTTGTTCTTTTCTATTTTATATGCTTGTAATGTCTTGATTTGTTCTTATTTTATTTTCCCACATCACTTTTTTGCTTATCTGAAAATTATTCAACCCATGACTCAAAAACCATAATTTAATTCATTTAACCAGTACTATATTGTAAAATTAAGTCATTTTAAATTAGATGTAGGCCTTCAGGTCCACCCTATTGCAAGGCCAACTTAAAATTGTATGGCCTGGCGACTGATCGTCAGATTATGGCAAAATAAAATTATTGCAGATTTAAAATGGTAAGAGAATGCTACTTGTTACAGCTTTCCACATTTATCAACCCATTTAATTAAACAAGGTTTCTGTCACTAGTTAAATGTTTACATTTTAAATTTGAAAGAATTAAATAATTGAAATAATGGTCATAATGTATTTTATGCATATGTTATGGTGTGCATTTTGTTTCTGCGCACATGGAGGGATGTTGCGTTCCTTCCTTCTTTTTTGTCCTTGGCCATTCACATGCCTGAAGAATAAATAAGTTAAGTTACAGCATGTTCCCTAATGAGGCCATAATATTTATTCTGGGGGGGTCCTCCCACCTCGCGGCCCCATCAGAGGCCACATCGCCCCTCGAGCGCCCTTCTCACCTTTTTCACCCCTGACCCGTTTTCATGCCTGCTAATGGGAAACGACTTGTTAATGACGCACAACCATGATGTTTGGTCTTCTTTTCAAATCCTGTAGTGAAAACTATTCATAAGCTCTGTCCCAAATGACATACTACACACTATACACTTAAACTACACACTATGTACTCACACATCAAGTGTATACATTTTAGAAGAGTAGTATCGTCCCAAATGAAACACTTGATGGTTTTGTAATAATCAGAAATGTAAGCGTTTTCCAGATGAGGGCAATGACGTCAAATTCATACTATAGTACAATGCAAGTCAATTAAGATCAATTTGTACACTGTTCTTGTAATATCCTTGTTATTTATTTTGTTCAACATGACTTTAGTAAGTGTCAGACTGTCTCCACAGGTAAACATCACTCTTACTGCATCTGACAGCCCCGCCTCTCTTACATTAAGCAAACCATACGGCCAAAAATAGATATTATATATTTTAACATATCCAAAAAATGGCCAAAAAATACATTTGCTGAAATATATTTTGGAATATATTTACAAAAATATACACCTTATATATATATATATATATATTTTTTTTTAATTATTTTTTTGTATATTTTGAAATGTAATTAAAAAAAATAATTGTATTTTTAAAGCATTTATATTCACATCACATGGGAGAAAAGTTTTGAAAATGTTAAAATTAATTATATTTTAACTGCAAAAATATACTTATAATTTTATATTTTAAACATACTTATACATTTTATAAAACATTTATATTTTGGCCAGGAATATATATATATATATATATATCTATTACACGCTTTAGCGTGATACTGGGTTGGATCTGGAGATGCGAGATGATGATGCTTTCTCTGATATATCTGATTTTGGATCACAGTGTGGAAATGTAGATGACATGTATACATTGCAGGACATAAACAATTTCCTAGATGTGACCTTTGGTAGAACAATGGAAGTCAGTGATTTTTTCCCTGATGAAAATAAATTCATTCATACAGTGAAAGTATTGCAGAGAAATGTTAGTTATGATGCTTTAAGTAAACAAAAAAGGTTCAGGTTGAAGAAGATGCTAACAAAGTTAAGAAAGGATAAAATGAATGCTTCTCAAAAATAATCAAATGTTTAAATTACACAGGGTGAATATTTTTCTTTGCTTTTTTGTTCTTTTTCTGTCCTCTTTCTATCCCCTTTCTCATATGGAGCTGTTAAGGGTGGGTTCTTTAAATATAAATGGGGGCAGAGATGGTAATAAATTAGCAATGATATCAGAGTTATTTGGTATACAAAAAATAAATGTAGCTTTCTTACAGGAAACGCACACTAGTTTAGATAATGAAATTGAATTTAGTAGATGGTGGGAAGGAAAAAGCTTCTTAAGTCATGGGACAAATACAAGTGCTGGTATTGCTATTTTATTTTCTAAAGAAATGAATGTTAATATTTTGGCTATTGAAGAAATTGTAAAGGGAAGAATATTGATGTTAAAAATAGAATATGAAGGATCTGTGTTTGTTCTGATTAATGTATATGCACCCAATAATGGATATGAGCGTGTGAGTAACTTTTTTAAGTTAAGGAGTGCTATCCAGAAAATTGATGATAATGTTTGCACAATCATTGGAGGTGACTGGAATTGTACGATTGATTTTATTATTGATAGAAATGGAGAAGAACCTCACCATGAATCAAGTGTTGTATTGTCGAAAATTTTGAAAGAGTTTGAGTTAACAGATATTTGGAGAAGAAGAAACACAGGAATTAAACAGTATACATGGCTCAAAGTATCTAATAATAGGGTTAGTGGAGCTAGATTAGATAGATTTTATATTCGTAAAGAATGGAACAATAAAATTACATCTGTTTCTATTTTACCTGTCGGTTTTTCAGATCATCACTTGATCTTATTTGCTTTGAACATGAAAAGAATTTCAAAACCAAATTATTTTTGGCATTTTAATACTAAATTATTACAAGATGCTTTATTTTGTGAGAATTTTAAATCTTTTTGGAATGACTGGAAGTTAAAAAAGGGTTCTTTTGAAAATGTGCTCATGTGGTGGGAGGTTGGCAAAGCAAATATTAGAATATTTTGTCAAAATCATAGTTCACATTCCACTTCTATGGTAAAAGCAGTGATACAAAAACTTCAAAGGGAGATAAATGTTTTGGAGAATATTCTTGTGATGAACAATGATGTTGGAAATATACGAAATGAACATTTGGAGAAAAAAAAGAGAACTTGGTTTATTATTACAAGAACGGGTGAAAGGAGCATTAATAAGAGCAAGAATTTGTTCTATTAAAGATATGGATGCTCCCTCCTCATATTTTTTTAATCTTGAAAAAAAAAGTGTTCATCAAAAGCTAATGTATCACCTCCGGCGACCTGATGGGGTCATAACCTCTGACCCAGTAGAAATAAGGAAACTGGCAGTTAATTTTTTACAAACTTGTATGATGCTGAGACTTGTGATCTTGAATGTGTTTCTGATTTGCTGAGTGATCTACCAAAGCTGACAAATGGACAGAAAGAGTCTTTGGATGGATTAATTACTTTTAAGGAAGTTACTGATGCGATGAGACAGTTATCAAACGGTCGCTCCCCAGGAATCGATGGGTTACCAGCAGAGTTTTATCAGACATTTTGGAATATACTAGGAAATGATGTGTATGAAGTTTTATTGGAAAGTCTAAGGAATAAGCTACTTCCTGTAAGTTGTCGAAGAGCAGTTCTTTCTTTGCTCCCTAAAAAAGGCGATTTGTGCCTTCTAAAGAACTGGAGACCTGTTTCTTTGTTGTGTATAGACTATAAAATACTGTCAAAATGTTTAGCAAACAGAATGAAACATATTTTAGAAGTATTAGTTCACAGGGATCAAACATACTGTATTCCTAATAGGTCAATTATGGACAATCTTTTTTTGTTTAGAGATGTCATTGATTTAAATCAATTTAATAATGTTGATTTGGGTGTGCTTTCGTTAGACCAAGAGAAAGCGTTTGATAGGGTCAATCATACATATCTTTTTGAGGTTTTAAAAAATTTTGGGTTTGGGAAGAATTTTATATCATATATTAAGTTGTTATATTCTGAAGTCTTTGTGATTGTGAAAGCTGGTGGAGGGTTGAGTGCCCCAATACCAATGTTAAAAGGGATTAGGCAAGGCTGTCCATTGTCTGGACAATTATATAGCCTTGTCATTGAGCCACTGTTGTGCAGACTTAGAAGGGACCTTAATGGAATTAATGGCATGCCTGGAATCTCGATATCGGCTTATGCTGATGATGTCACTGTTTTTATTTCAAATCAAAATGATGTTAATGTTTTAACTGAAACAATGAGGAATTATGAAAAGGCATCATCTGCAAAGTTAAATTGGGAAAAAAGTGAGGGACTTATCATTGGGCAGTGGAAAAGTGGGCAAAACCCTCCAAAATTACCAGGTGGATTGCTGTGGGAAAGAGATGGGATGAAAATGCTAGGGGTTTTTTTTGGAAGTAAACAATTTCAGAATAAAAATTGGGAGGGAATGCTGGAGAAGGTGTCTGCCCGATTGTTTAAATGGAAACCGCTATTGCCATTGATGTCTTACAGAGGAAGAGTTCTTGTGGTGAATAATCTGGCTGCCTCAACATTATGGCATAGACTCATTGTAATGGAACCACCTGAAGATTTGATATGCAAAATACAGAGAACATTTGTGGAGTTTTTTTGGAATGGAGAACACTGGATTAGAGCCGCTGCACTCTATCTTCCTGTTTCCGAGGGAGGTCAAGGTCTGGTCGATGTGCGGAGCAGGATCTGTGCTTTTAGAATACAAGCAGCACAGCGATTCCTGTACAATAAGAACTTAACTTGGACTGAGACTGCAAGAATGATCCTACAAAAAGCTGGTGGTCTTAAATTGGATAGACATTTGTTTTTAATGGAACTGAATAAAGTGAATTTGTCTGAGATTACACCTTTTTATCGCTCCATTTTGTACTATTGGAGAACTGTTTTTAAAGTGGAACGAGAGCTTGGTGAATCTGGGAGTTGGATACGAGAGGAAAGCCTGTTTTTCAACCCAATGATTCAGACAAGACTTTTGTCATCTGTAAGCGTGCGTGCATGTTTACAAAGACATGGCATTGTGAAGCTGGGGCAACTTTTAAATAATGGACAATGGAAATCTGTTGAAAATTTGAAAGAGGTAACAGGATTAAAATCCTCGCGCCTAACGGAAAAGCTGGTGGAAGAAATTGTGCAGGCATTACCAAGTTGTTGTAGGAAAAGTATCGGACAAGACTTTCCATCAGAAATAAACAATGAGTTGGATTTTCCACAAATAAGAGTTGCTGCTGTAGTCAGTGAAAGACAAGAGGAGGAATTAGAAGGTTCCCTTTTGACTTTTAAAACTCCACAGCTGGATTTGTTTGAAATAACATCAAAAAAAGCCATTTATAATACTGCAGTTAAAGTTTTGCATCAAGTTTCACTCAGAGGGCAAAAGAACTCAAGGTGGCCAGATCTGTTGAAGCCTGAATTTCTTGTAAGAGACAGATGGAGAACTCTGTATAAGCCTCCAGTGGAGAAAAGAACTGCAGATCTTCAATGGAGAATCATTCATGGTGCTATAGCTACAGACAAACATGTGGCGCACCTGAATCCAGCAGTAGGGGTGGGATGTAGGTTTTGTGGTGAAGAGGAAAATTTACAACATTTGTTTTTAAAATGTAAAAGATTGGAAGGTCTATTTGATGTTTTTAGCAGATTGTTTCAAGCTTTTGGGGAGGAATTCTCAGAACAAGTTTTTATAGGGGGTGTGAAATACAAATTTTCAGAAAGAAGGAAGATGTGTCTGTTAAATTATTTCATAGGAACTGCAAAATTGGCAATATGGAAAACCAGGAAAAATCAAGGGTTACAGTTGAATAGTATCAATGTTGAAGTGATGTTTATGAAGTTGGTAGCAGGTAGACTCAAAATAGAATTTGCGTACTATAGTCTTGTAAATAATGAGATGGTTTTTCATGATTTGTGGTGTGTTAATGATGTTTTGTGTGTTGTTTCTGATGGAAATCTGTTTTTGGAATTTTAATTTTTTATTATTTTTTCCCCTCTCTTCATATGATGTGAATTGTTGATTATGTGATGTTTTAAATAAAGTTTTGTAAATCTCTCTCTCTCTCTCTCTCTCTCTCTCTCTCTCTCTCCATTGTAAACAATGGCCAGCAATACCGCATTAAAAAGAAGTAACTGCAGCTGCTTGCCAATCAATTCTGATCGTAGTACATTACCATTAGTATAAAAGGGTATTAAATATTTTTTTAAAGTCGTTAAAACCATGTTTAACGTGGATGATTAGCGAGGAATACCCGGTTCGTCTACCCGTATTACTGACAATTTTATAATTTAATTAATAGTCTATATTTGACGGATAACTTAAACTATGTTAAAATAAATGTTACTAGAATAATTTGAGTAATGTTCCATTTGTATAGAGCGTGTTGTCTTTCTTAACGCCGTAATGCACCTTCGCGTGAAGTGGAGAATCGATCCCTGAGCGATCGATCGCAAATAATTCAGCACCTTCACTCGGGACAGCGACATTGTTACGTTGTACTTAGAGGCAGCGTGTTAAGAAGCTTTCTAAGAGACACTTCGGGGAACACACTTAGGAACATAAACAACTTTGCTAAGATATATCTTTTTGAGTCTTCTTAGCATGCTAAGAGTGAGCGTTATTGGGGAACCGGGCCCAGATTATTATACAATTGTCCAATATACAATATCGCTATTAAAATGGTAAAAAGGTGAATTCATCACAGTTTGCATAAGAAAATACTGACACTTATAATTGTGTAGGTACACTTGCTATATTGACAACATTTGACTAAACATTTTGACTCTCTTGTTCATGAACAATGACATGCGGATTTGCTATTTTGATGGCACTAACATTTACTTTTGAGAGATGAAGGATTTTGAACAAGTTACAGGCTTTTGCAGGACATCCATAATGTTGTGCAGTACAGATTGTTCTGAGAAACGCACGCATACATTTTAAGCTCCAAAGCAACTGAGAAAAACTGTAATTAATGCACCATGAACTAACATGAATAACTGTATTGACATTAACTAACATTAACAAGAATTAATACATGCTGAAAAACTATATTGTTGATTGTTTGTTCATGTTAGTTAATGGATTTATTAATGTTAATGTTAAAGTGTTACCAAATATTCGATAAAAACTTTACTTTGACATTAAAGCGTGTGAATTACAATGTTTTTTCTTTGAAATGTAATAATTTTTACTAACCTTTTACAAAAAAGAGAAGAGTTGAGAGAGTTGAGAGTTTGGTGCTGCTCTTTTGTTTACTGTTGATGCGTCACGGTTGCCACGACAACTCAGCTCTCATCTAGAACTTAATGCAGAAACACTCAACATCAATATACAATATAAAAATACAACATAATTCACTATATCACTGGTTTCATTGTCAAAAGGATAAAGTATATTTTTTTAAATGGTTTTAAACATTTTCCCTGAAACTTTATAACACAATATTTTGATTATCCAATAAGACTTGAAAGGAGTGTCCCAAATCGCACACTTATGCACTATTCTAGGCCATTTTCTAGTATAATAGTGTAAGTAGTCATCACACTAAAAATACCCAAAAATAAAGTGTACTTTAAGTAAGATGATGCACTCCAAGAGTGCAACGCTGGAAATTAATATACAATCAACAGTCGCAGCTTCCCATATGGCAAAAAAAATATTTTCTCTGGCCAAAAATATGTTTTAAATACATGCTAAATACATTATGTAAAAAGCTAAGCTTAATTTAATATTGCTTTTATTTGAAAAATATTTAGTTTAAACCTTAATATATTTACATATTTTTCAAAATGTATTTCAGGGCCAATTTTACAACCTATACAGCAAAAAAAATATATATATTCCTGGCCAAAATATAAATGTTTTATAAAATGTATAAGTATGTTTAAAATATAAAATTATAAGTATATTTTTGCAGTTAAAATATAATTAATTTTAACATTTTCAAAACTTTTCTCCCATGTGATGTGAATATAAATGCTTTAAAAATACAATTATTTTTTTAAATTACATTTCAAAATATACAAAAAAAAAATAAAAAAAAAAATATATATATATAAGGTGTATATTTTTGTAAATATATTCCAAAATATATTTCAGCAAATGTATTTTTTGGCCATTTTTTTGGATATGTTAAAATATATAATATCTATTTTTGGCCGTATGGTTTGCTTAATGTAAGAGAGGCGGGGCTGTCAGATGCAGTAAGAGTGATGTTTAGTAAGTGTCAGACTGTCTCCACAGGTAAAGTCATGTTGAACAAAATAAATAACAAGGATATTACAAGAACAGTGTACAAATTGATCTTAATTGACTTGCATTGTACTACAGTATGAATTTGACGTCATTGCCCTCATCTAGAAAACGCTTACACTTCTGATTATTACAAAACCATCAAGTGTTTCATTTGGGACGATACTACTCTTCTAAAATGTATACACTTGATGTGTGAGTACATAGTGTGTAGTTTAAGTGTATAGTGTGTAGTATGTCATTTGGGACACAGCTTATGAATAGTTTTCACTACAGGATTTGAAAAGAAGACCAAACATCATGGTTGTGTGTCATTAGCGAGTTGTTTCCCATTGGGCCCATAGTCAGTGTCCTTTTAAAATAGTTTTAGGAAATTTGTCCAAACTTGCCCTAAAGCCAGAATTGAAATGTTTTCATAACCCTATAAAAAGTAATTTATAAAAGTGAATAAACAACCATTTCCAATTATCTGGGTACATTAGGTACATCTAGGTACATTATAGATTGTATATTCTCTTTTGAAACATATTTTTAGGTTTAGCTAAGTGCCTTGTTTGCTTGTATAAGGATATTTTTTGTACGCAGCCACCCCTATAAAATCCCTGGCTCCTGCCTTGTTTACATTTCTGCAAGGAATTATTCTCATTATTTTGAAAACTCTTATTTGGTCAAAAATAGCTTCATCAAATGCGTAACAATTATGCACTAAAACTGTAATGTTAAAGGGACAGTTCACCCAAAAATGAAAATCTGTTATCATTTACTTACTCTTATGTTGTTACAAACCTGTATATATTTCCTTGTTCTTCTGATGAACACAAAAAAAGATATTTTGAGAAATGTTTGTAACCAAACTGATCTGAGGCCCCATTGACTTTCATAGTATTTCCTTTATGCTACTATAGAAGTCAATGGGGCCTCACATTGGTTTGATTACAAACATTTCTCAAAATATCTTCCTTTGTGTTCATCAGAACAAAGAAATATATACAGGTTTGATGACAGAACTTTAATTTTGGTTAAACTATCCCTTTAAGAGATCTTTTGTACGGCTTACTCAGATCTAGAGGTCAGGACATTTCTAATGGTGTTTTTCACCAGTGTGAAGTAGAACTTAGTAATGAAAAAACAATAAACCCCAACTAAGTGTATTTGTATAAATAGCACACTGTTTGAAAAGTTGTACAATACATACGTCAAAGTCCAATTTTGCATGCACATGATACGCCAGTCCTTCCTGTTCACTTAATATCATCTTTTCATGTCATTTTATGCATTGGTTGTGTACTGGTATTTTTAAACCATTGTCTTTTGGGATTGGGGTTAGATTTGGGATTTGGGTTAGTATGTTGTTGTATGTATAGGTTTCCTATTTTTAAGCCATGCTCGCTTGAAGTTTGGGTTAGAATTGGAGTTAGGATGTCTGATATTTAACAGAAAGTTGTTCTAACTGCAATCCCAAGTGACAATAGTAAACAAAATTGGAAAAAAAAGAAACCAATACATGAAATGACACAAAAAGATGTGCGGTATTAAATGAACGGGAAGGACTGGCATATCATATGCACACAAATTTGAACTTGGTATATTGCATGACTTTTTAACGGCGTGCTATTTATTATAGATAATTCATGAAAATAGGTTGATATCAACAGTCACTTAATATTAATTATAAAACGGCTCGTTCTGGTTCTTCATTCTGATTGGTTGAAACGCGTTCTAAGCCGTGATAAAATACCCCGGTAAACCCACGGTTCAGACCGCATCACAAGTATCACTGCGCCACTGTTGCTGCCCAGCCAACATTGACATGTGGGCCCCACGTGGGTCCCATCTGGGCAGCATGGGTTACATGTGGGCATGGGCTTCACATGGGCAATGTATGTGGGTCCCATGTGGGTTTCCTATGTGGGCCCCATATGGGTTTGCCCATGTGGGATAATAATGTGGGCCCATCATGGCACCTATGTGGGCAAAACATTTTTATGCTTGAAATACATCTTTATACATTTACAATCTTAAAATAATAACTTTTGGTTGAGTGTCACTTTTAAACAAATAGCAAATAATATAACAGATATGATTTGATCAGTATAAAACATTTTAAATAAAAATGCATTATTTTTTACATTTAATTAACATTGATATGTGGGCCCCACATGGGTCCCATATGGGCAACATGGGTTTCATGTGGCCATGGGCTTAACATGGGCAATATATATGGGTCCCATGTGGGTTTCCCTATGTGGGCCCCATAGGTTTGCCCATGTGGGATAATAATGTGGGGCCCTCATGGCACCTATGTGGGCAAAACATTTTATGCTTAAAATACATTTTATATACATTTAAACTCTTAAAATTATTACTTTTGGTTTATAGTCACTTTTATACAAAGAGCAAATAGTATCACAGATAGGATATGATCAGTATAAAACATTTTAAATAAAAATGCATTCTTGTTAACATTTATTTGTGATATTTGTAATGTTAACCTGCCAATTATTAATTTTAATTTGCACAGCTAAGCATGAGTGAAAATAAGAAATGTCAGAAAGTTCATCAGTTTGATAAGTGTGTTAATTAAAGAAATGTTTCAAACATTCTGAAAGGAGTCTGATTAGTGGAGTCAGGTGTTTCATATAAGGAGACCTCATTACGATCTGCTCACTGCAACGACACATTACGCTTGACAAAGTAGTCCTGCTTCAAATGTTTTTAATTGTGATTTTTATCACATAATATAATATCATATTTTAAATAATCTTTGCTAAAATAGGCAGACTTTTAAAATTACAACTATAAAGATGATAAACATTTAAACTACAAGAATTTCCGCTCAGGCGCAAGGATACGGTTTCTATCGGAGCAGCAGGAGTCTCTCACAACTGTTACACTTGTAATTTATCCTGAGTTGTGTTTTTAGAAAATGTAATACTACGGTACAAGTTCACGGACTGCACATGGATGAATCAAAGCAAACGTGCAAGGACATTTAATGAGTTTGGCTGTGGATGCTTTGGAAGTTCTTCATAAAACGTTTGAGCAAAGATTAATTGATGATCAGAAGACCATCTCCAGAGAAGTGAGCAATGTTTGTGTTGTTTTTGAGTTCGAAGTATTTTAAGAGTTTGACTTCTTTCAATGCTTATTTTAAGTGTTATGTTAAATTGTTAGTCATTACCTGCCTTAGCAGTTTTGAAATGTTCATGATTATTTTAGCATTGTATTGTTATAAATTGACAATAAAGTATTTTGATATATTGAACCTTTACAGTTTTTTTATTTGATTTCTCATATTGCACCGCCTTCATGTTTTGTGATGTTACAGATGAATGAACTGTTGAATATTTATGCTGAAATCTGAAATTTACCGAACTGAAATGATTTGCTTTTATCGGTTTTCAATTTAAAACAAATATATTATTTAAGTAAATTACAATTAAGCATTAAAAGTATAATTATTTCATAATAAGGGACCACTCCAGTACCCATTAAAAATCCATTCTGGGCCCTGATATGTAACGTGGGCTTCATTACGTGGGTGCAATATGGGCCCTATGTGTGTTGCCCACGTGGGGCCCACATAGGCCCCACTCAGTTTCTATATCAAATTCATGTGGGCAACCCAGGTGGGGCCACAGTGGAACCCATGGACAAACCCATGTACAGCCCACATTGGAAGCCCATATGGGGCCCATATAGGGCCCACATGGGCCCCATGTGTGTTGCCCAGCTGGGCCCCACATAAGCCCCACTCAGTTTCTATATCAAATTCATGTGGGCAACCCACGTGGGGCCATAGTGGAACCCATGGACAAACCCATATAGGGCCCAGATAGGAAGCCCATATGGGGCCCACATGGGCCCCACCTTGCAATGTTGGCTGGGTGCGTATTGATTTATGAAAATAAACACCACAGTCTTTAATCATTTTTTAATTTTTCTACCTTTGCACAATTATGGCGATATCCAGATAAATGTCAATAAATAAAACATTTCATCAATAAAGAGAAAACGTTCTCTGACGTTTTTTTGTCTTATTGATATTTCCGCTATTATCCACTAGAGGGCAATCTTACCCAACTTAAACACTGAGGCATTCACTCGACACAACAGCTTTGTGGTGGATTTAGCGTGTGTTTTGATCAGGCTCTGAATCTGATCTCTTACAAAGTTCCTCACAAAAATGGAATTATCTCCGCATTTAGCTGAAAATTTGAGAGGTGATAACTGATAAGACAACAAATGAAGGTAGGATGAAACGTTTTTTGATGTTGTTGGAAAGCGGATGGACTGTTCTTTCATTTGATATCTTATGTTTATTTAAAGAAGATCATTTTTCTGTAAGGCATTCAACTAAAACTGGGTGGCAACTTTAAAAAAAACGCTGACGGGGAAAAAGTTAAGCATGCTTACAAACATATTTGATCATCACTTCAACAGTTGCACGATATAAATGTTAATGTATATTTTAGATGAATGTTGATTTATAAAATAAACACCACAGTCTTTAATCATATTTTCATTGTGCCTTTGCTGCGTCTCTGTTGTTTGTGAACTGCGCTCTGTTGCAGCCACACTTGATTCTGAGGAACTACTTTGTTTGGCGGAAGAGTAATATTTATACTAATATAATTACAACTTATTTGTGTTTTATTTTATAAAATCCCGCTAACGTTATGCATATGAAGTAACCGTTTTATAAACGCAATAAACCCCTCGAAGCGTTGGGTTACCAGTGCATTTTATAACAGCTAAGGGGGTTTAGGCACTCCGCTTCGCGTTTATCTACTTTAAGGAGATTGTCTGAGAATTTTAAACTCTCTGGGGCGGTTTCCCCGACAGGGATTAGACTAGTCCTAGACTAAAATAAATGTAAGAGAGTCCAAACTGAAAACAACTTGCAGTGACATATCTTAAAATACATCAGTGCTCTTTGTTTTGACTTAAAATGCACACAAGTGATGTTTTCCGTTAGTTATATTTCCTATTTAAACTAAGGCCTAGTCCTGGCTTAAGCTAATCTTTGTCTGGTAACCACCCCTCTGTCTGGTAAACCACCATGTTTTCTACACTAAAATACAAATTATTTTACAGATTCATAATTTTACAGAATACACCCTATTTCAAATCTATGGGGTTCCTTTTGTGCCAAAATTAAGTCAACATGCTATCCGTGTATGCTATGTGTCGACTTCCATGTCTATGTGTCTGTTTACTGTCTGTGTCCATGTGATTTCCTGCATGACTCAACTTGATCCCAAACAAAACATGGGCCTGTCATGATCCTGCCATGAGACTAGATTAACCAGAACCATGACACTGTGCTTTTCATTACTTTTACTACTAGATGTCATCAAATAAGCATTATCTTCTGTTTAATCTTTTTTATTGAGCACATTACAACGAACATTAAGTCCTTCAATCAAAATTGCATACAAAGCTAGCAAAGGACAAAGTAACTTAAACATATCATAATGTCTGTTGAGAAAGTCATTTTTGCAGTGTAATAGGCTAGGTAAAACAAATTAAAACATTTAACCGACCAGTCAAACATTAAATAGTGTCAAACCAAACAAATTTCTCTCATTATATTTTAGTCCAACATATAAACTATCCTATTGCTACAAAACTCATAAGTGTAAGAGAAAATAAATATCCTGTAGTGAAACATTTTCTTAAAATATGCTCTTCACACAGGTAATGACCCTGTGACTTTATTTAATTTGCTGTTTTATAAGATGGGTAACAGCGCCACCTACTGCATATATGTTACTGGCTGGGAAGCGTTGCCTCTTAATTGACCAGATAACTAGTCTGTGGCTGGTAAAGAGTTAATGGTTGTAACATCTTGACCAAAGCATTTCTGTTGTCAAGGTCACCCTGGCACGACGCTTTGATATCGTGACATCATAAAGGGCATTCTCAAGTCATCGCGTGTAGAACAGCACGAGTCGTTCATGCGTCCCATTTGAAGTTCGCGCCTCCTGACAGCTGCTGGATTTCTCCTCCAAAAGGTATTTGTCTTTTCTTTAAGTTTTATGTTGTTTGCTTATAGCGGTGGTTTTAAATGCAGTATTGCTTACAGAAGTAACGAAATAGGGCAAAGCAATCAAATCAAGTTTTTATTGAGCTGTATTTTCAGCAAAAGAAGAAATTAAGTGATTTTAACTGCAGCGTTTTCACCAACACTGTAGTGAATTATTTTAATTCTTCTATTAAAAATTAATATTAAGTTCAATTTCATACTAAATTTGCTTTTCGCTAAGTAATTAAAGGGATAGTTTAACCAAAATAAAAATTCTGTCATCAAACCTGTATATATTTCTTTGTTCTGATGAACACAAAGGAAGATATTTTGAGAAATGTTTGTAATCAAACTAATGTGAGGCCCCATTGACTTCTATAGTAGAATAAAGGAACACTATGAAAGTCAACGGGGCCTCAGATCAGTTTGGTTACAAACTAGGGATGCTCCGATCAGGATTTTTGCAGGCCGATACCGATCACCGATTTGTTGTCTTCGTGATCGGCCGATACCAATGCCGATACCGATTTTTCAAGCTGATATGCAAGCTCTTTGATGACTGTAACTTTTAAATTTTTTTCTAGATAAAGTAATACCACAGATGTTGCCTTTGTTATATTACTTGCAGTAATTAGGTATATTATTGTTTTAATAGAGAATCAAATAAATTAGCACAACAAATATTTCTTCTGCAAAGAGAAATTTAATATGCCTTTAAAAAGGCTTATGTCTGTAAAAACTAATGAAAATAAAACACTTCACAGTCTTTACTGTATGAATTAAATATACACGCATTCGTATGAAGTACAACCGTTCTTTAGTGAAGAGCAGAGAGTAATTTTATTGAGAGATGAATTAGGTTACTGCAGCTTTAAGACTTGACAGAGATCGCTCTGTTCACGTGCACTGATGACAGGCTGCTGTGTGTGCGCGCGGCGGGTGTATGCAGACGAGAGCAGCTGTGAGGAAAATTAAAGTTTAAACGCTCAAAACTTTAAAACGCATGCAAATAATAAACTTTTGACATGAGGATGCAATTGTCCGCGATAGATATGTGTTGTATACGCTGTTTGATGGGGATGTGAAGACGGGTCGCGCTGTAGGACCGGACCGCGTCCGCATGCAAATAATAAACTTTTGACATGAGGATGCAATTGTCCGGGATAGATATGTGCAGAAGGGGTAAAATCTTTGCGTGGCAGGGGCAGCTGCCTCGCTACCCGCCGCACCTGCCTCGCTACCTGTCACACTCTTATGCGCCTGCCAGTCGACCCGCCATACCTGCCTCGCTACCCGCCACACTCTTATGCGTCTGCCAGTCGACCCGCCATACCTGCCTCGCTACCCGCCACACTCTTATGCGCCTGCCAGTCGACCCGCCATACCTGCCTCGCTACCCGTCACACCTGCCTCGCTACCCGTCACTCTCTTTTGCGCCTGCCAGTCGACCCATCACACCAGCCTCGCTACCTGTCACACTTTTACGTGCCTGATGGTGTACCCGTCACCTGCCTTGCTACCAGTCACCATTTTCCGTGCCTTTTACGTGCCTGCCGGTGTACCCGTCACACTTTTATTTGCCTGCCTTGCTAACTCTCACCATTTTACGTGCCTGCCTCGCTACCTTTCACACTTGTACGTGCCTGCCTCGCTACCTTTCACACTTGTATGTGCCTGCCTCGCTACCTGCCACACTTTTACATGCCTGCCTCGCTATCTTCCACACTTTTACGTGCCTGCCTCGCTACCTGCCACACTTTTGTGCCTGCCGTCACACTTTTATATCCGTCACTTTCATATTCAGCAGTTGTAAGTTAAATAAAAAAGAAATAATGTTATGATGGCATGTTATGTGAATACAAATTTTAAAAGCATGTAACAAATAGGCTATAGCCCTTTTTGGATGTTTTTGGTTGTATATTGCTTATATATATGAAGAGTTTCGTTGCAAAACGAGATAACCACCGTTATTTTTAATTGTTCAGAAATCTCGTTTTTTGGGTGTGCATTCCAATTAATTTCAATTGAACTGCAGTTGGTTTGTTTTGATTTAAACCTTCATAACTTAAAAAAAAATACAGCTAAGTAGCACCATAAAAAAAATAATAACATGATAACATAATAATAAACATGTTTTGACAAAAATGTTAAAAAATGGATTTATCTCGTTTTGCAATGAAACTCTTCATATATAATAGGTGTTTCGAGTTATCGGTGTTTAGGTGTTTCGAATTATAAACTCGATAGACATTTAAACGTTTCCGTGATTTTCTTTATTTATATCAGCTGGCACTGTAGTGGTCGATGATGAAACTTTGTTTCTATATACTTCTTATCATTTCAGTTAAGATGTTTAAAATGCACTCAATATTTAAAATGCATACAAAGAAAGACTGATGCAATGAGTTGCAGCTATCTAAAATGATGTGCATAATAACTTTTGCACTAAAAAAGTCAGAGATGTGGATTCGGACGGCTATTAAATGACCACACGACTCAAAAAACAGGTTAGGGCCGGGTTTCCCAAAAGCATCGTAAGGCTAAGTTGATCGTAAAAACGATCGTACGAATCATCTTACGATCTTTTCCCAAAAGCTTCGTAACTTAAGTAGCACTTGAAAATCATCGTAGATCTACGAGTGCTCTGGAGTAATCGTTCATTTATAAGTGCATCGTAAGACAACAGAGTTACAAGGTCACCTGCAGGACAACCAGCAAATTGCACTCCAGCAATGACGATAATGTAATGTTTTAAATCTATATTGATTTTTTGGGTTCTTCTTTGTTTATTTGTTTAAATTACTTTAATATAATATATTTAAAATTAAAATTAGAAATTTAAATTACTAAACATAAATTAATAAAGAAGGAAAACATATTTGGTAAATTTTGGTAAAAGTTGGTAGTAGCGAATTGATAAATGGTTCCTACCAATTGCTTCTAATTAATCTACAGTAAAAATAAATGTTTTCAAAAGAAATGGCATCTGATTAAGGAAAGCAATTAAATATGTACGGTACAATGCAATAATCCCTAATAATAAATAAACATAGATAATAAAAAACTGATAATAATAATCTAAACTATACATAAAATGCAGAAGGCATTTCGCAGTGGGACGAGTCCTAACTAAATACGGAAAATAATATTTCATTATGCACAAATTATTAAAACATTGTAATAGTTTTAAACAAATAATTGTTTAAACAATAATGAAAAATATTATAAAAAAACGTTAGTGCACATCAGATGAAGATCATTAGCCTAAACAAGCTTCTGCAACAAATTCGAGTCATTCTAAATGTGACATTTCAGCACTTGACAAAGGGATAGCGACTCGTAAGTAGCACTTAAACCCCAGCTGCGAGCGATCGTTTAACGTGCATCTTTGGGAAACGCACGTAAATGAACAACGAGCTTTTGGGAAACGGCCCGTAATTTTAAGATGATTCGTACGATCGTTTTTACGATCAGTTTGGCCTTACGATGCTTTTGGGAAACCCGGCCCAGGTCATTCGGCCGTGGTCGTTGAAAAACACAGATTCTCGATTCCCAAACCCCCCTGTAAATGTTGAAAATAACTTGCGTTCCGTGAAAAACAATTAGTCTTAATAGGACTAAAGACACGAATTGGGATTAACATAAAAATAGTACATAACAATTAAAATATTTGAATTAAAAATGTTTCTTATTACGTTTTCATTACATTTATTTGGCTTCTTTTGACCTGTTTGTCAAAAATGTTTTGTTTTTTAATAACAGAGCACTGTTATTTGAATTTTAATATCTGACCAATAACGAATATTCTTAGATGAAGGTTAAAGTTTTAAAATAATTTAGCTAATATTGCTACGTTTGCGCAAACGCTAGTGGAGCCTAGATAATAATGAGCTCAGCAAGATGTTGTAATACTTTGTATTTTCCTACATAATGGCACAGTGCCACAAATACGATGCATTTAACAGTTAACGTGAAAACGGTAAAAAAAATCAAGTTTTAAGCTATTATAAACATTAATGGTTGTTTTTCAGGCTTGTGGAATTCAAGCATGAAATATTATTGAAATAATGCTTAAAAACACAAAACAAAAAGGAATATTATAATGCTTTTAATGGTGAAATGCTAATGTTTAATAATGGTTATTAATAAAAAACGGTATTTAATAGTTTTTATTCATTCAGAAGGCCTATGCGGACAGACACAGTTTTATTAATTGGTGCCCAGAATAAAAAAATACATCGGGACATTAACGTGATGCTTAAGGCATTAATACAGTGCTATTTAAAGATCAAGTTTACTATATTCTTTATTAATGAGTCATATATATAACCTAGTTTTATTAATTCCTGCGCAGAATTTAAAAAATAATCCTTGGGACATTAACATGACGCTTAACGCATGCTAATACATTAAATACAGTGCTATTAAAATATCACCATCACTATATACCTTATTAACGAGTTATATACATAGTTTTATTAATTCCTGCCTAGAATGTAAAAAAAATATTGGGACATTAAAGTGAAGCTTAACGCATTAATACAGTGAGTTGTCCTATACAAGACGAGAAATGTTTTACCAAAAATATTGAGTAAATTATAAAGTTAGGTGTGAAACTTATTCAATTTTTAGTTGATGTTCAATACATATTAACTTGAAATAATCAAGTATTACAGTTTTAAAAACTAAAATATATATCTGTGATATTTTCAAATATATTGATTCAAATTTACAAAAAAATATTAAGGATATTTATTAGAAATAATCTATTAGTTAAATACTTATTTTATTTGAAGTACACACCTAAATAATATCTGTACATTTTACACAAAATTTATGTTTATTTTTGTGTCATTTATTTTGGTTTGTCTAACTAAAAAAAACACCCAAGTGACATAAAGAGATTGTATTAAGGTATTTTAATGATTTAAAGCCGAATATTTTTACAGTGATTACTGTGTCACATTAATGTCCCAATACTATATACCTTATTAATAAAACTGAATATGTATATGACTCATTAATAAGGTATATAGTGATTTTGATCTTTTAATAACACTGTATTTAATGCATTAGCGTGCATTAAGTGTCATGTTAATGTCCCGAGGTTTTTTTAAATACTGCGCAGGAATTAATAAAACTGTATGTAGTATGACTCTTTAATAAGGAATATAGTAAACTTGATCTTTAAATAGCACTGTATTAATGCCTTAAGCTTTACATTAATGTCCCGATGTTTATTATAATAAAAGTTTAGGAATTAATAAATTGGTTTAAGGCCCTATGAATTTGATCCTTATATAGCACTGTATCAATGTGTTAGCTCTATGTCCCAATGTTTTTTATGAAATTCTGGGCAGGAGTTAATAAAACTGAGGCTATATATGACCCATAAGGTGTATGAATTTAATCCTTAATAGCACTGTATGCATTAAGCTGCGATGAACGTCACTATTCCGATGATTTTAATACAATTTTGGGCAGGAATTAAAACTGCATGTAGTATGTGTCGATAATAACTTGATCTTTAATTTGATCCTTCGAATTGGGACGACCTTACTGACTTAAAGGGCGTGTTGCAGGGTACATTTTTCAACAAAAACGTGGCCACGTTTTAATAAATCGTGGGAACGAGTTGCTAATTCGTGGCCACGATTAAAAAAAAAAAGTTCGGCCATGTCATGAGAAAATTAACCATGGTTTTACTACAGTTAAAACAAAACAAAAACATAGTGTAGTAAAACCATGGTTTTGCTCATAGTAATCAATTCACCAAAAAAACATAGTTACTACACTTTTACCACAATAAAACCATGGTTAATTTTCGTTAGTACTGAAGTTGGAGTAAAGAAACATTATTTTCTTCTCTTTAATGTCTCCGGCTTTTTTCAGACGTGTTTAGCTTAATTTTGCAGCTCCGCCTATGCTGGCTGTTTTAAAAGTATGTGACGGGTAGGCAGGCGCAAACTAGTGTGATGGGTACACTGGCAGGGACGTAAAAGTGTGACGGGTAGCGAGGCAGGTGTGACGGGTCGACTGGCAGGCACGTAAAAGTGTGACGGGTAGCGAGGCAGGTGTGACGGGTCGACTGGCAGGCACGTAAAAGTGTGACGGGTCGACTGGCAGGCACGTAAAAGTGTGACAGGTAGCGAGGCAGGTGTGGCGGGTAGCGAGGCAGCTGCCCCTGCCACGCAAAGATTTAACCGGCTCTCGATATGTGTTGTACGCTGTTTGATGGGGATGTGAAGATGGGTCGCGCTGTTAGGACCGGACCGCGTCCTCATAGAAAATACACATATCTCTGTAAAGGCAAAGAGAGAAATGCAAATCTGCACGTCGCTCGTGAGCCACGGGTTATAAAAATGCTCTCACTGCGTAAAAATGGTCTCTAACTGCAGCCGCATTGAGGAGCCATATGATGACAAAAGTAAACAGAAAGATCGGTTCACGAGATCGGCAAATTTAACGAGGACCGATCGAGTCATTTAATGCCGTTATCGGCCGATACCGATCTCTGGCCGATCGATCGGAGCATCCCTATTACAAACATTTCTCAAAATATCTTTCTTTGTGTTCATCAGAGCAAAGAAATATATACAGGTTTGTAACAACATAAGAGTGTGTAAATGAAACAGTTTTAGTGCATAATTTTTATTTGATGAAGCTATTTTTGACAAAATAAGAGTTTTCAAAATGAGAATAATTCCTTGCAGAAATGTAAACAAGGCAGGAGCCAGGGATTTCCTAAAACTATTTTAAAAGGACACTGACTATGGGCCCAATGGGAAACGACTTGCTAATGACGCACAACCATGATGTTTGGTCGTCTTTTCAAATCCTGTAGTGAAAACTATTCATCAGCTGTGTCCCAAATGACATACTACATACTATACACTTAAACTACACACTATGTACTCACACATCAAGTGTATACATTTTAGAAGAGTATCGTCCCAAATGAAACACTTGATGGTTTTGTTCTAATCAGAAGTGTAAGTGTTTTCCAGATGAGGGCAATGACGTCAAATTCATACTGTATTACAATGCAAGTCAATGAAGATTAATTTGTACAATGTTCTTGTAATATAATTGTTATTTATTTTGTTATATATATATATATATATATATATATATATATATATATATATATATATATATATATATATATATATATATATATATTAACATATCCAAAAAATGGCCAAAAAATATATTTGCTGAAATACATTTTGGAATATATTTACAAAAATATATTTTTCACCATTATTTATATATATATATTGTATATTTTGAAATGTAATTAAAAAATAAATGTATTTTTAAAGCATTTATATTTCCATCGCATGGGATAAAAGTTTTGAAAATGTTAAAATTAATTATATTTTAACTGCAAAAATATACTTATAATTTTAAACATACTTATACATTTTATAAAACATTTATATTTTGGCCAGGAATCTTTTTTTTTGCTGTATAGATTGTAAAATTGGCCCTGAAATACATTTTGAAAAATATGAAAATATATGAAGGTTTCAACTAAATATTTTTCAAATAAAAGCAATATTAAATTAAGCTTTGCTTTTTACAAAAAATTAATTTAGCATGTATTTAAAACATATTTTTGACCAGAGAAAATCATTTTTTTGCCGTATGGGAAGCCGCGACTGTTGATTGTATTTATTTCCAGCGTTGCACTCTTGGAGTGCATCATCCAGATACTTAGAGTACACTTTATCTATTATACTAGAAAATGGCTTAGAATAGTGCATAAGTGTGCGATTTGGGACACACCTTTCAAGTCCTATTGAATAATCAAAATATTGTGTTATAAAGTTTCAGGAAAAATAAAAAAAAAGAGACTTCATCCTATTGACAAGGAAAGCAGTGATATAGTGAATTATGTTGTATTTTTATATTGTATATTGATGTTGAGTGTTTCTGCATTAAGTTCTAGATGAGAGCTGAGTTGTCGTGGCAACCGTGACGCATCAACAGTAAACAAAGAGCAGCACCAAACTTTCAACTCTCTCAACTCTTCTCTTTTATTGTAAAAGGTTAGTAAAAATTATTATATTTCAAAGAAAAAACATTGTAATTCACACGCTTTAATGTCAAAGTAAAGTTTTTATTGAATATTTGGTAACACTTTAAAGGGGACATTCCAGAAGACGTTTTTAAGATATTAAATAAATATTTGATGTCCCCAGAGTACATGTGTGAAGTTTTAGCTCAAAATACCCTATAGGTAATTTATTGTGCCATGTTAAAATAGGCACTTTATGGGTCTGAGCAAAAATGCACCGTTTTTGTGTGTATCCCTTTAAATCAATATGAGCTGCTCAGGTGGGCGGAGCCTCAAGCGCTCGTGCTGTAGACATGACAGAGCATCAGGGAGATTTTCTCACAAAAGAAATTATGTAAGTGATGCTAAGCATTATATATTTGAACAAGTTGAAAAAGTCAATCATCTGTTTCATGCATACTAAATACATGTTTATAAGCAGATGGGGAACATTGTGGAATAAAAATAAAGTCTTTTAGGTCTCATCATGCTGCCAGTGTTTTAAACACGCACAATGATTTTCAGCATGTTACAATAAATTACACGTCCACAAACACTCAGAAGTTTACTTTTTGACCAAACCACACGAGCACATTTAAATGATCTGTAATAAAACAACACGTTTAATGCTTAAACTTTAGAGAAACAGATCAAATGACATACTTGAAAGCGGACCGTCGCGTTGCTCTCTCTCTCTCTCTCTCTCTCTCTCTCTCTCTCTCTCTCTCTCTCTGGTTTGTTCACTCACTCACTCGCTCTCTCTCTCTCTGTTGCACTAAGGTAAGGTTAATCCTTTAGAACGTTAATTCAATCTTTAGAAAGATTATTAAAACTACAAGTTATAAGATTGTAGGCTCCTGTTTGTGTTTGAGGGAATACAAACGCGTCGTGCTGTCAGTCATTCTTTCTCTCTGTCTATCGCACTCGTGAGGCCGTTCATGGTTGGATAGCGCAGTTGAAGGGGCGGTATCTTTATAATAAGATCCCCTACCTACGTCATGGGGAGACCGAAATCCGAATGATCTATTTATTCACATGCTTGCAGAGAGAGCCTAACCAAAACAAAGTTACAGGGTTGCTATTTTTCATGTGTTCGGGGTTGGTAGAAGCACTGGGGACCCGATTATAGCACTTAAACATGGAAAAAAGTCAGATTTTCATGGAATGTCCCCTTTAACATTAACATTAGGAAATCCATTAACTAACATGAACAAACAATCAACAATTTAGT